>NC_091496.1:24802388-25106924 GCF_947461875.1 Haliaeetus albicilla | reverse complement strand
CAGATTTGTTGCAATTCGCTTTCAATGTACAGCTGAACTTTGTGTTTGAGGTTAGCTTCTACTAATTTCAATTCAAACCAAGTTCAAGCACTTCTCTGAGAGCAACAGCACAGAAAGGTTGGTGTGAGAGTAGACATGTACCCCTATTTTTCTGAAACTTGGTGCACTGGCACAATCAGCTTGGAGGATGACTAGGGAAGGACCAAGGGCTGAAATGTTTCTCTTCTTGTGCTGATCTGTGTTCTGTATGAATAGCAGAGTAGGTGTAATTTTCATACCATGCTCCGGAACATGGGACAGGCTAGGATATGTTGTGTGTGTGTGATGCTGTGTCAGGTCAGCCAGAGTGGTGGCTGAAACTGCTCTCTCCTGCCCATCTGGGACTTCTGGACCTCTGTACCCACAAAATATTGTTCCACACTAGTCCCTAACAGCCTGGAACATCCCCTTTCCTGGCAGTGTATGCAGGGCTGGCCAGGAGTTCACCTTTCTCTAACAGGAACCAAGAAGGAACATAAGCACTTTGGAAAGTCTTCTGTGCATGCCCTCTGTGTGAGCAGATTTGTAAAACTATCACTTGCTCCCAAATAATAGTTTTTAAACATCATGGCATGCAAAAGAAGGTTAAGTTTTATAATACTTTACAGTAAGTCTTAGCACAAAGCTATTTAGAAAGGGTTCAGATTTGGCTAAGACTGACTCTGTGCAGAATAATTAACAGCTCTAGGGAACGAGGATGAAAACAGCGATACCCAGTCCCTGAATTCCCAGGCATAAGTCATCTCTGTTTCTCAGAAACTGTTATTGTCTGAAAACAGCATACGTACAAAGCTGTAAGAGTAAAATATTTAGCATATTTTAAAGGCATGTATGCATAAAAATGCTCATATAGTTAAAATATTTACATATAATTTTATATCAAGGCTTTGTTTCTAGTCTACAAGTGGATAACTTTTATTTTTTCTCATTCCTTATTATCTTGTATGTAATATATTATAATGTATATGAACAGGTCTGGGCACAGGAGGGAAGGAAAGGTGCAACATGCCCAAACTAATACCTGTCCAGAAACTGCCATTACTATAATAGGATGAGAGCATTCTCCCCTCAAAACTGCAGTAAGTGAAACCCCCTGGATCATAAGCTTCATCTCTTTTTTTCCTGAATCTACCATGGACACATATAGGAATATGATCCAAAACAAGCAGATTTTCATTTATACATGTGCATCAATGGCAGTTTCATTTCTTAAAAGTAACAGTTAAATGTGGAATGATGGCCTAGTTTAACACTCCTAGCATCTCCAAAACTCGCACAGAAAAACTGAAATGTCTCCTGCACATTTGGATTGGTCATTCCAGAGGCAATGAAAGCTCATTTTAAAAACTTAGCACTTACATACATGCCTACATGAAACTCTTAAAAGGAAAGCAGGACTATTTATATTTACATTTGAATTACACACCTTGATCCTAAGCATAGAAATAAAAATGTGAGATTACAATAGATAAAAGAGTTTTCTGTTGGAAAACCTGGCTCATGGAAATCAATAGATTTCCTTCATAAAAATGTACCTTCATTAAAATGTGACAGAAATGTTTTTAAATTAAACTAAATCACAAAGTGAAGGAGATTTAAAACAGAAAGCTCCATATCTTACCTTAGTGTACTCATTTGTGATGGTACAAAAGAATAAAACCAGTGTTGAAACCTTATGTACTTTCTAAAACCTGACAGGCAATTTATAGGAATTGGACTAGTTTTAACTTGGAGGGATAATGGGAAAATATTTTGAAATCTCCACGGGTGGGTGAAAGAGATAATCTAACAAATGAAAGGCTGATTTTAGTTCTTGGAGATATATACCGGAATGCATATATGAATCTTCCATTGAATGCTAAAACCTAATGGTTCTCCAATTCACACAATTTTTTATTTTAGTAAGTTCAATAGAAAATGTTCATCTTGCAGACAGCCAAAGCTAGGAAAATAACATTTCCCATCAGCATTATCTCTCCCCTTATCTTTGAGACGTTTACCTAGTCTTGAAGCTGTGACATATGGGAATTTCACACCTAGTGAATATATTTTCATGTAGCTTGTGGCACAGGAGTGTAATCATTAAAAGAATATACACAAGTAAGAGTAACTGCAACAGCTGGTGACATTTACCAATTAGAATTACAGTTCTTTAAAACACTTCATCCTTCTTTAATGTGTGCGGGATAATTATCTTTGAAATCGCTGCGGAAAAAAATTAATTTTCCTTTTAAACAGTGTCTGCCCACAGTAGAAATATGTCTGGGTAAGGAAGATTATCAATACTCCAACTGTATGACTCTCTGTTTAAAACCTCACCAACATCATTGCAAGTTAACCATCTTTGCTCATGGTGGGCAAAACACACATGAAACATTGAATGAACGAACAGTTTATCAAATACTTCTTTATCTCTCCATATTGCATGCATTGAATTTGTTTTCTCTACACATGTGAAAGAAAAGAAAGCTATTATAAGCATCAAAACAGGCTTAGTGCTATATATTTAATGTTTTAACTTTTTTTAATAGGGATTATGTATTAGATGGGAACCTCTGATTACATGATCCTCTATTGCTCTATTTTGAATTATTAAACTTCAGAAAAAAAACCAGGTTAATGTAGAATTAAAAAAACAAACAACAATTAGGCAACTGGATGTACCTTAAAAGACAAACAAATAGAAACTGAGATATATTTTAAGTAACTGTCACAGGGGGTATTTTGTTACTGATATTGGACAGACTTAAGCAACTCAGTCTCCACTTCTATACCCAATATAAAAAATCCTGCTCCTCTGAATCTCTGGCAGAACATCTGCTGAAGTTAATGGGAGAGAGTTATTTACACGTCTTTGGGAGAAGAATTTAACCTGGTATATTTATCCGGGTAAGTGTGAAAAAAGGTATTCTGTCTGAAAACTTCCCCAAGAAAAAAAGTGGTTTTTTATGATAAATAAAAAGTTATTGTACGTTTGTTTTATTCAGAACAGCAGACAAGATGTTTTGCCTATCTGAAAATGAAAGAGAACCAAACAAAGAGATGAATGGAGAAACTGGAAACACAAAGACATCAAATAAAATACCAGGAAATGAAGAGTTGTAAATAGGGTTACTTTGTCGCTGGTTACACAAGTAACTGAATACACTGGCGAGTGAATGAGTTTAAACAAGGGTGTAGGCTTCAGCACATTCTTTTTTAGGGTTAATCACTAGTTAACCTGGCAAGATGAACATGCTGTTTGGGGGGGAAAAAAAAATCCTTCTTAATTATACACTGCAAGTGCTCTTACTTCCTGCTGCTGCACCTAATCCCACAGGTGCAGGTTGTCTCTTTTACTATTCACTGGTAGGTGGGTCTGGATCGACAGGCACTTTCTCATAGCAACAAATTCAGATAAAGAAAGAACAGCTTAACTTTCCCCCTTTAAACAGGAAAACACTACCATAGTGTCTATTTAACAAGGAGGCAAACTTTAAAATACATTCTTCCAGTTTCCAAGCTGATGCAGAAGCTGCATTATGATTGACACACATCGCTCCCACTCAAAAAATTTCCCCGAGGCATCTAGTCAAAAGTAATGCTGCATTGCCTTGATTTCCAGGCATTCATATATTTTGCTGCTGAAAGGTTGCAACAAGCTTAATACTGCCACTAATATTAGGCTTTTCCTACAGGAGAGATTTTGCACAGCTTTTTGCAACGCAACAGTTTCTCACGAATCTCGATAAAAGCCATGTACATTTGTAAATACTTGAGTAATGTTTATTCTCACTTTGGCATTTGTCACAGAACATTTCTTAGCATCAGAGAATGTTAAACAAACTTGTATTTTTGATATTACCATGTAAAAAAAGTCTAGTTTTACTGAGTTACTATCTTGTCAAAGCATTAATGTTTCAAAGATGGGAACAGCTGTTAGAGACTAACTATAAAATAATAAACTTCATCCCATTTTGTATTTGCTCTCTTCTCCACCCCCTTCCCCTCCCCTGCATCCTGGAGGGAGACGTTTTAACTACAGCATGGATGTAACAATGAAATGAAAAGGAGTGATGAGCTGGAGGGGGCTATTGTGAGAAACACAGGAGCTCCTTATTCAGTGTCCACCACCAAATGAAAGAGCACTATGGAAAATTTCACTGCCTGAAATTTCTCCTCTAAATACTGCAAGGCTCATCACTTGGGCTTTGGAATGACAGAATTAAAATATCCTTAACATATTTTTGGAATAGAAACTACTTGTACTCATGACAAGATGCTTGCTCCCTTCGTTTCTTACAAATCAAAATACATAAGCCAGGCAGGAAGATGTATGATGTGTATAATCAGTCTATTATAAAGGTAACATTTTATTCTCATGGTTATGAAAAATATATTTTGCTTAAATGAAAAAATAAAATGCATTTTCCCTGCCTCTAATACATCTTCCTGTAGAAGAAAAAGCAACCTTGCCAAAGGCTGCATGTATTTTGAGAACTGTCATGCAGAACTTAAGCTGTGATTCTGCAAGCATTTACATAAACACTTTTTCATATATGTTTAGTTTCATTGCATTCACAGGGCAACACAGGCGTGCAAGTGTCTGCACCAGGACCTTGATTCTGTAGTGCAAAAGGTCTTCAAAACGCTACAGTTCCTATGACAAAATCAGGTATAAAATATGCTTTTCCCCCCAAAATAAACTATGTTCTACTATGTTATTTTAACTTTCCTATGGATCAGCAGCCATCCTTCTGATCTCCATTTAAGAGGTATCTCAAAAATACTGCTGGCTTAAAACAGATGATGCAGGGCTTTCCCTCCAATTCGGCAATAGCTTGTTTTTATGGATCTGAAAACAGACGGGCCAGTTCCCAGGTTTGGGTATACAGAGGAGGAAGAGGAGGAGGAAGGCAGGAGAAGCCCTAGGCATGAGGATAATGACTGTTCTGTGCTCTTTATTTTTAAACAGAGGTCTCCAAGTATATCCTGCTTAAAAATGAATGGCACAGTCTGGCCACACCTGAATAAGCAGTGATTTCCCAGAAGAAGTTGTTTGCTTCTTAAAACCAGCTAAATGAGGCCACGCTGTACAAGTATGATATTTGGAAATGGAGGTATCTGGAAGGTCCCAATGTGTCTCTGCCTGGTAGGAGGCAGAGTTCCTACTTTGGCCTCTACGGGACCCCATAAGTCAAATGCTGGCACATGTGTGAGGCCCCTTTTCATACCTTTGATCCTCGCATAAAGGCAAGAGTGGAGTGAGAGGCCTGGCATTGTGCGAGCTGTGCACTGCTGTCAGCCCTGGGTCCTTCAAATGGCCTCTCTGCACTTGGTATGACAGGTGGCCTACATGAAGTGAGAGAGGATTAGGTTCCTTCTGTGCCCTCTAAATGACTGGCATAGATTACTGGCTCCTACAAAGGGATTTAAACATACCTTTCCGAACAAAAAGCAGTATATACATATGCATGTAACTGGATGCTCAATTTGTATGAGTAATTGCTCTGGTTATATTTGTAAATGAGACAAACGTGTGTAGAAATGACCAGCTAGAGACACAATCATCTGTGTGCAAAACTGACTTACAGGATGAGAAACTGAACACAATGAAATTATCTACATGATCGAGGAATGATAATAATTTGAGATTAACAGTATACACTTTTTGCCCTCCATTCTACTGCTTTCTTTCCCTATCCTCATTAATTAACTTGCTTTGTGAAACGAATATTAAAAAAAAAAAGAAAAAAGAAAAAAATTAGACAGGTTGTACTTCTACATCTCCTAAGGACTGCCTGGTCTTTAAGAGAAACTAACAGAGTTATAGCACATTTGGGTGAGTTGTTTTAAAAAAAAGAGTAACCTAAATCAGCTCCTGCATTCCCTAACATCAGAATATAGCATTAACAAGAGAACAAACTGCATCCTTAATGCACTACTTATATTTGTAATGTTTGTGTTATTTTCCTCTGAATATTTGGTTTCTTTCACTTGCACAGCAGCCACAATTTCTATCACTTCAGAGCCTGGTGTACTGTGACAACTACCAACAAAAAGAGCGTAACAGCAACTAGATTTTTTCATTATTATCTTTAGGAAATTGCAAGCCATCATTGTTGTTACTCTTCTTAGTCTGGGTTATTCTGCACTGTTCCTCGTATTTCTGTTGGTGTTTCAATCACCAAAACATACACAGTGACCATATAGCCCTATATGCAATGGCTGGGGAAAGCAATGAGAGCTCCTTGTGACTGCATACATCCCACTTCCTAAAGGGCATTCTGAAAAATGGAGGCTTATGTTGAATGTTTTCTTAAACAGGTTAAAAAAAAAATTAAACTCTTTTTTTGGATGGAGTTATTCATAATTCTCTGGCAAGATTAATGAATGGAAGGGTAAATAGCAACATTTTTACCAACACATCTGCCAAATGAACTGCAAGTCTGTGTCTTGTTCCTCAAAATGACCAAGAATCACCCAAGAATGTCCTCCTCCTTTTTGAATCCTTTATTATTTCTATTTTTATTTACCTTTTAACTTTTTTTATCCCCTTTACCTCTCACCCTCTCTCTAAAACATTTTGCCCAGTACTACCTTCATTTTCTTCTAACACCTCTTTTGCCTAGTTAGTTTCTTCTTATTTCACTACTAACCAGTGTATTCTCCCCTCTTTGCCAAATATTGAGCCTGGTAATCAAAGATGAAAAACCCTGTTGAATTCACACACTCAAAAAAACCCCCAAAGGCCTTTTGCCCCCTGCCAACCTCCTTCTCCCCCAGACCCACTAGCAATCAACAGCCCTGTTTCAGGGACCCCAAGGCCAGCACTAAGGTGACCCAGTGAGATCCCTGACTGGAGGTGGGGCACGGGGGCAGAATGCGGTCAGCTAACAAAGTGCAATTCTGCACATATTTGCACCTGCATCAAAAGGAAGGGCCTACTGTGGTCACCTTTAAGTCACTTCCATATTTGCAGCTATATGGTAAGGAGGGACGAGAAGAGATTTTAAGCCGTATCAGTTCAAAATACAGCCACACAAGGCATTTAATTAGCTTCAGTGCAGGATTGCTAGGTTAGCAGCACACGAGCAAGAGCTGGGCGTAAATTCCTTACCCTGTGCCGCCCCTCTCTCCACTTCTTACTTCAGTTGTGAGCCCAGGAGATGACCTTGTAATGTGATGATGACTTACAGCTTCCTTTTGCAGCTGGAATTTGTAACTTCCACAACCGGTGATTTTAGACCCTATTCAGACTGGATGCTCACTGTCAGTTTTGTGACACCAATGGCTCTTCTTGGCCTCAACTGCATCTTTACAACAAGGGGAAGAATGTAAAGAAGCAAACCCAAACCCCAGCCTATCAAACTCCTTCAATCCAGGAAAAATGTCCTCCAGAATTTGGAAGAGGTTTGCTTGGTCAGATCCACACCTGTAGATTACAACTGTAGTACTATAGTCCAGTTCACATCTTGGCCTGTGGGAAAGCTGTGTGGGATAGCTGAAAACCGAAGGGGCTGTAAAAATGCAAGGATCCTGATAGCCTGAATATCATCTGGTTGTCTCTTCAGGCCAAGCAACACCATTAAGTGATGTGAGAAAGGTGACAGGGCACCAGCAACCACCTCCGCGCTGCCATCGCCCTCTCCGGAGCAGTGCATTCCTGTGTGACCTAACTTGCAATATTCCCCTGAGCTTGTGGCAAAGGTATTTTTTGGTCTCATCTTTATCGTGAACTTCAATGTCAATGTATCCAGGCCAATAGTATAAGATTTTGACATCTCCTTCTCATAGATATTCTATGTAATTTGCAGAGTTTTTCATGTTACCTGGAAGAAGTCAGTGAATTTCTAGTTTGTTCAGTAATTTTTTCTTTAGGCTTTTGAGTCTTAAGTGCCTCACCAAGGACCTTTTGGGGCAGCTCCACAGCACAATATATTAACAAGATGTATTGTAAATTAACTGGATTTGGTATGATGTCATTCCTTTGAATGCAAGACTGGGCCTACTTTTTTTACTTTTTATAAAACACAAGAGCATTTATACAATTCAACAAAAAGTCCATATGTAACCAAATAAGAAAAAAATTCTGAAAATATCATCCAAACAGAAATGTTACAATTTGTTATCTTATGAATAAAGCAAATATAAAGATAGTAAAATAAATTCCCAAAACAGAGATTTTTCCTTTTATTTAGTATGCATGGATTTAAAAAAAAAAATTCATTTAAGCTTGTAAGTACTATATTTTTAAGTATAGAACTGCTGAAAGGATTTCTGGCACAATACAGTCTAGCATATCCAGCTTTCTTCTATATTTGTAATTTTATTTCTTGTAAATTCATTAACGTAATAATTTTAGTCATTTTTTCGCTATGCTTGGAAAATAAGATTGTTTTAGAATCACATTAAAAAGGGATGAGAACACAGACTTGTGAGAGAACAAAGGATACGTATTGACAGTGATAATGACAATATTTGATAACTTCTTCCTTGCTTTTTTAAGGAAAAGATATTCTACTATGATACTCTAATAAAAATATTCTAATAGCTGAATTTTGCTTTTATGTATAAAAGAGCTCCAACAGCTACCCTTTTTGGTTTTTATTTATACCACACAAAAATTGCATAAGCAATGGTGAATCAGATAGAGATTTAGCAAGCAAGCAAGGGATTAAATAAGCAAGATGGGATCCTGAAGTAAAAAAATCAATAAATAATGGATATTCAAGTATGATGCTTTGACTTGTTGCTTATCCTGTATATTTGAACAATTTAGCCAAATGATGGAAAGACCCCTGCAAGAGAGTATCTAAGTTACCATCCTCACTCTTCCACAACTGAAAAAGTGCACTGAGAATAACCTTTCTAAGCTTCGCTTTGAGAGTTACTCGTTGCTTGAGGGAAATGAAATGCTCTCTGAGGGTTGTAGTGGCTGTTTAAATACTCTGTGTAAAACTATAATGAATCTCTGTAGGAAACCAAAATGTCAACAATAAAAAATGTGAGCTGACAAACCTCCTGTTTTCTGAATTATTATGAACACTGGAAAAAATAAATTAAAAGGGTTGTACTTACAGGAACATCAACATATTTTGCAGCTGCTTTCACCTTTAGAAAATTAAAACAACACACAGTAAGTGCTTATTACTACAGATGTGCACAATTTCACAATTATGCACAGAAAGAAGAACAGAACCATTCTGAATCCAAACACTTACAGTGAATGAAACTAATGACGAGAAGAAAGTGCCTTCATCGTATCTTGACAATTTAGACAGCACACCTTCTAACACTGAAACAACCTGGAGGAAAAGCACAGAGAAAAATCTAAACGCACAATATGAAAAGTAAATATTTTGAATGAAAATGTGAGTTCTTCTTCCTCAGATTTTCATTGTTCAGCAGGGCAATGCAATCTGTAAATTTGACCACTTACTCCACCTTACAAAGTGCTGAAATCAAGGACAACATTCCTTTTGCAGCTTCACCTATCGATCGAACTGATGGAAATTGTTCAACCACTGCAGAAATAGAAACCCAACCCCAAAATTCTCCTGAGGTGGGCCTGCTACTCCACACCACTTTGCTGCCTCTAGAACGCATGGTTAAAGACAGGAGTGTGTGTACCCAGCATGTATTTTGGGTAGAAAACACAGGATGTTTTCTAGGACCAGAGTTTCTAAGATCAGAGCTTCAAGGATGATGGAGCACAATTGTTAAAGGTGGCGATCTCAATATCATGTTTTGCTTATCTTTGCTACTGAATAGAAACCCAGCTCTGATTTCAGCCAGCAGTGTAAGAGCACTGGAGTTTTCTGTCAACAGCATGTGCTGTTGAACTGCTACTACATGGCTAAGAAGGGGCAAGAAAATGTATACCCCAAATCTCTGGTATGGTGTGGTTCCTCTCCCTGATACCTTCCCCTGCGATCCTCTGAGTAGCTTGACTCTTCAGCAAGTGGCATGAAAAGGCGTTTTTGCAAAAATTTATTTCTGACCAAAAACCATCTTATTAATTGCATTAATTATAGCCTTAAACTCCCCCAAATGAGCCTTAAGGCAAACAAGTTCCATTCTCATGTCCCTCTGTGATGTTATGTTGCTCAAGTAATTTCATGGTGTATAACATAAAATATCTGTCAGCCGTTGTATTCGTGCGCATTTATTTTACACATATGAATTGCTTTTCAGTTTCATATAAAGATTGTTTTAAAAGTCATTCCTTGCTCCCAACACAGTCATTCCCACAACCACGAGTATCATTTTATGAGTGTGAGGACAGAACGAAATTCCATCTGGCATGCTGTTAATGGGCACTGTAACAGTGTCACAACAGTGTCACCTCCAGTGGAACTGAGATCATCACTTTACAATAAGCCCTGCTCTTAACAGTTCAAGGAGCAGGAGCAAGTGCAAACCTACATTTGTCATTTATCAATCTAACCTGTCATATTTACAGTGATTAATTAAGACACCAGTACATAGGTGCCGATCAAGGAATAAAACCACATCACGAGAGAGAGTGGCAGTTGTTTCTGCACCCCGTGCATGGTATAATTACAGTCCCTTTATTAGACCAAATACCAGCTTTCTGCTTTGCCATTGCATGCCTGTGAGAAGCTGCTGTTCATACTTTTAACTCATTTTATCTGACTGGCAAGGATTCTTTCTGCAGAAGGGTGTTCAATCTTATTCTGCAAAGATCTGCTATGGAAGGGGCTGATCTCACAAACAATATGGTGTCCACAGTGCCAGCAAATGGTTCCAATACAAGTGGGACACAAAAGAACAGAGGAAAACATTGCAGTGTCAGGGATGTCCATTTAAACGAAAGGCTTAGTTATGAAGCTAGAAACTTGTTTTCTGAGATCTCAGTGTACGGACATGTGAAGCTCTAAGAGCATTTCTGTGTGTAGCTTATATTCTCTGAATTGGTTACTGAGACACACTGTGCTTTGTTGCAGTGTTTTGTGCTGTTCCTGTGATTTGTTAAATGCTTTAGCTTGGTAAGTCTTGCATACAAAATGCATGGTATAGTCTTTATCAAGTCTCACTGAAGTGAAAGTACTCTTCCTTTTCCTAGATGACTTGCAGCTAAAAACAATGATTGAAACCCTTATTCCTCTGGAGCACAAAGCAAATAATACAGAGGCAAAGGCTAAAAAATAATGAAAATATATTAGATTAAAAAAATGAACACACATGGATATCATGCACATTGATGTGCATTTTTCCTGGCCAAAACCAAGAGCGAAACATCACCCTTCCTCTGTACCCTCAGAGGCTTTCTGCCTTGAAACAGAAGCAACCAGGATGTCACTGGCATTTCACATCTCAAGTGAGGAGAGACTGGTTAAGCTTCTAGTGATTAGCCAATGACACAGAATATTTGCCTCCTGTTCCGAGATTTCAACCTCTGTAATAGTATATGTGATAACTAAGAATGCAAATCCCTCTGTATTAACAGCAGCTGTCTCTAGAATTTCTCGTACATATATCCAGGAGAAATATGACTATTTTCTTCCTTCTTCTATAATCTCAGATATTAAAAAAAATAATGAAAAGGTTTAACGTTAAATAGCATGATTTGCTCTGATTAAATTCCCCTTTCTTCCTCTTCCTCTTCAATAACACTAAAACCATAAATGGACAGGTTAGTTCAGAGTGATGACAGATGGCATGTAAAACTCAAAACTGTCAAGTTGAACCACTTGTAGTTATGTCTACATCAAACCTTCACTTTAGAGAAAAAATGTGTGGTTTCTACGTATTTATCAGCAAGTGGACACATTTTGCTCAAACTTCTATGATTCTACAAAGCCTTCCCCTTCAACTCCTCTGCAAGCATGGGGGGTGTCAATCCAAAAGGAGATCCTGCTCCCCCCACCCCCTGCCAGCAAGCTGTGACAAGTGAAAATGCAGGCACGATGAAAATATGACCAGAGTCTTATTTTTTGTCACTAACTCATAAATAGTAAATGTATGGCTTATTTCTCTTACTTTGACAATCAGATATTTCTGGGTAGTTTGCAATGCATAGATAACAAAACTTCTTAGAAAATCTTTCTCTTCTGCCATTATTTGCTGTGTCCTTCAAACTGTTAGGGACTGAAAGCTTTTCTTTTACTTTAAGCACTTAAGACTTCTACTGGAGTAGAGGTGCTACAGTAACACAAGACATTTTTAAAGTTTTTTTCACTTATTCTCCAAGTCCCTATATCATGTTGAAAGATATATTTTTTAAAAATATAAACCCCTATGAAGTCAATTTCAAGAAATAACAACTTATAAAATATTTTTAAATTAAATAGTTTGTGGAACAAAATGTCATTAAAAATTTATACTGATACTCTGGATTGTTGTCCATCTCTAAATACAAAATTTAAATACTATTTAGTGATAGGAAGAAAGTTTTCATGTGAAAAATTAAATAAAAAATAAAACATGCTATTACTTAAGATAATATTGACATAATCAAGTCCTACCAGTTCTACTAGCTGCTAGCAGTTCTCATCTATAACAGAAACACAGAAGAGAAACTTATCTGATTAGCAGGTTGCACCTAATGGGTTATAAAATTTAATTTTGTAAATTCAATATTATTTGCATGACTATTATTTACAAATCATGTTGTGTCATCCCCAATCTCACTGTGTAAAGAAAAACTGTGATGTTTAAAGACATTTCAGAAGTTCAATAATTAGAGATATATTTTCTGCTTTATTATAAATTAAAAACTAAATAGCTTTACCTTTGAAACAAGAAGTGAAATAATTTCTTTAACAGTTTCTTCAATCAAGTCATCTATTTTTGAATGGTATTGTTGCTGTATTTCAAAAGATAAAGAAGCATTAGCATGTATATGAACACACACTTTTGTCATAAGTCATAAATGGTACAAAGCTGATAACCCTGCCAGATCAGATTTACTTAAAATTATCATTTTGAACATCAGAAGAACAAACCCTTGAAAACGATCCACCCAATCAACACTTTCTTACATTCTGTGTTGAAAATTTTCCCATGTACACTGTTGAGTTAAGCAGCTAATGGGGTTATTATTTAGATGAATTGAGTTCTTATTCTTATTCAGGCGAAGGAATGTGAAGGATACTTTTTGTCTTCTCCTATATAATTAAGGTGGCCATGTATTTTTTTTCTAAAGGGTTGGTTTAGCTGGAGAAGCAAAAAGACTAGAATAAGATTTAATTAATAGAGCATTTCATGTCTGACAACTCTCATTCATAAGTTATTTTAAATGTCCTCTAGAAATAAAATGAGCTCCAATTGTTCATCCTAAAAGAGCCTTTCTGTTAGCACAGTGAGCTGCAGTTTATACAAATCTTACAATATGCTCAAGCAAGGGCAAAATTAAAATTTCATCAACAAAGCAGAATAGATGGTAATAAATTAATAGGCCATAAAAGACATAATAAGCCAGACTTCATTCTCCATAGCCTTTTTCTTTTGCTTTTTTATAAAGAAGGTGCCTTTAAGTAAATACTTTTAAAATAAATCTGAAAGACTTTTTAGATAATACCACAGAGCTCCCTCCCGAAATTAACAGGAGCTAGGGATCCCATTCTGTCAAGGAGGCACATCAATTTAAACAGTAATTCTTCCTTTAGAAACATTTATCTGACAGCAAAGATTGTCCCCAATAGCCACTTCACAGAAAATGTGACTTGTAAAGACTAACCCTATCTTCATAGTTCAAGGCTACTTGGAACAGCTAACAGCATAATGCTCGGAGTAAAAGTACTGAGGTCAGTATAAACATTAGCCTAACTTAGCAGCTGCCAGCTGAATAGTTTTCAGAGTTGTATGGTTTTAAAGGATATTTTTCATCTGTCTCAGAGTTGCCATACAAACCAAAACATTAAATCTGATCTGCTTAATGTATTTAGGAATGATTTTCTAAACAGTGCATCTGCCAAACTTGCATTTAAATTAAGAGAGAATAAAACTCCTAATGCATTTGCCCACACATACGTATCTGTTCCAGGTACCAACACCATGCATATTAATTTTTGGTTTTAATTTCTTTTATAGTTTAAAACCACTTGGAAAATGTGAATATATGTCTCAGACAAACATCAGCAGACATCTCAGAAGAGTGAAAGAATGTATTAGAAATATGTCAAAGAATTTTCCATAGCTCCAGATGTATTTTATTCTAATCATATTAATGTCTTGACCAAAGTAATATTCTCTTGATCTGCTGAGGACTTAAATCACCCCAAACTGTCTGACGTCTGTTGCTTACACAGTCTTTAGAAGGTAATGGTGTTTTACTGTCTGCAAACAATAAATGATTATTCTCCCACAGATGCATGTCAAAACTATACATATTTCTATGATCTGTGAAAAATCACAGTTGTCCCTCCCATAAAGTGTCTGCAACTTTATCTCTACAGCACACTACATTAATGGATCTATGTATATTTTAAGATCAGTTCGTACATTTTTCTTTTTTTCTTTTCTCCTCCCCCCCCCCCCCAAGGCAAATATAATTTTGTAGGAATGGAATATAATCAGTAACTTCACTGGGTGACCAAGAAAAACAAGGACTAAACCAAATTATTCAAAAATCACAAGCAGCTTTCAAAATCATGACATGTATTTAGAAATAATTTTTGAATTTTTTTTTAACCTGAATTTCCCTGTTTTCAAGATTCATTCTGCAAACTATGACATCATAAATTTTTCAACCCACTCCTCCCCAATGCCATCTTCCACTAAAACAGCCATCCCCGACAAAACAAAACTTCAGATCCTTGTGGAAGATTATTTGACTCCAGGAGATAGCCTTCAAGAAGATGGTAAATGTTGTAGAATTCATGATAAAACTGTATGAGCTGACAAGGCTGTATGCACGATCCTGAAATCAGCACCTGTAGGACTGCAGCTTTTCTATTTCTGCCAAGCTTGCTCAGTGAGAGCAGAGACATCCTCACCCTTTTCCCAAACACATTTATGGATAGCTGTGCCTTTACATTCCTCTGCTGGCTGATGTGATCACAATCCACATGGAGTCTGAACCTAGACAAGTCAGCTCCCACAGCTAAATTATTTGAATACACATTGTAGAGTCTTTCAGCATCATCCCAAAGCCCCCGAAGGGCACTCTGCCTTTCCAGCTGCCCTAGAGTAACTCCCAGTAAAATATGAAATACAGCTGCAGCTGTAGGAGGTACATGGAAGAAAACTATGCTTAGTGGCAAAGCGTGTCATGGGATGTAACCGAACAGGACTGCCTTTTGAGGACAATATGGCTGGTCTTCCAAATGTGGCTCTCTGCTCCTAGTAGCATTTGGAAGGAGACAAAGTATTTTAGAGCCTTTTGACAGCTGTGTTTTTGGAGAATAGAGGAGTTTGTTCCGAAATTCTGTGGTGACCAGCTAACAACTGTAACTTGCTCATTTCTACAATATATTCAATTTTCTTTTCCATTCTACCTCACTATGTCCCAATATTGGAGTTGGCTTTTTTAATTACCTTTTTTTTTTTTTTAAGATTTTCAAGCTAGCTTTCCTTTGTTTGTTTTAAGGTTGGATGGCTGTGAAAATAAATTGCACATGATCATCTGAACAGAAACAGCTACTGCCAACATATAACATTACAATATTACCTACATATTAAATTGTCTCTGCATTTTTACTATCAAATCGGCTATAATCCTCTACTACTTATGCAGTCAAATGAGTCTCCTCCTTGAATTCTATGAATCAAAATAGCTTCAGAAACAAAGTTTATCAAATTAAAGCCCACTTTCCCCTAAATTCTTCTACATATATACACAGCACTGGCTGTGGCACATTCCACTGAAATGGCACATCAGTCATTATTCCCCAAACTGAAAAGTATGTCTCTCTTCTTTTATAAGCATGTTAGGGTACTGGGAATGCAGGCTGGAATTCTGAAACAACTAAAATAGCTTCTATACATATTCTGCCATGAAACACTCAACAGTATAGATCAATGGCATTTACTCTGTTCATACTACCCAATTACACAAAACAACAAATAAGCTGTGATGCAGATCTAAGGTCCTGCTTGGATCTAACGATCTGTCAACCTAAGTGGCCCCAGAAGAATTTGTTATTTTAATTTGTTTTGTGCCTCCAGCAATATTTCCTGTGTGATTCTTACCTATCATACTCAAAAAGGTGAGTGTTGCCAGACTATGGCAGCATCTAGATGATTAAGTTATAACTTAATAGGCTTTAAACTATTTATCACAAATAACAAAGGCCAAAAAATCTCTGGATTGAATGTTGTGTGACAGCAAAGGTTTCCCTTACTGCTGGTATTCATTTCACTTGGCATCCATGGACTGCAAAGGAGTAGCACCTGTTGGCTTCTGGTTCAGGAAAGAAGGAAGTGGGACACTGCTCACCATAGAACTACCCAAGATTTCATTCACGGAAACTAAGAAGTCGTGCTGGCAGCTGTCTGAGAAATAGCAGCAACTGGTACGTTACTTGGCTGTCTTGCTGTAACCTTCCCCTGTACTCCATGAATTGCCACTCTGGTTGTTAATGAAGCAGGCTGCAGGCACCAGCAGTTAGTCCGAGATAAGGCGATTCTCCCCTGGACCTGCTTCTCAAACCCTCCTAAGGCAACGGCCAGCCAATGCAGAAGGCATCCAGCCAGCTGAGCTCTCTTTAAACACAATGTACTTCATGCCTGTAACCAAATCATGCTGTGCTTCTCTTAAGCTTTAGGACAGTATCCAGAAGGCAAGGAGGGGAGGGAGCCCTCCTGAATAGCAGACTTAGTGACTATGAGAGTGGACTTAACTGGAAGACCTTTGGGAGAATGGTGAGCAGTGCATGAAGTAATGTAGGAAAACCCGGGGATTCAATCAAATTTAAACTCTAAACTCAAGGTGCTATGATTGCTAACCATGACCAGAATGCCCTAATTACATGATAAGTAAGAATTCCCTCCTATCTGACAACTCAGGATAAAAACTTCCACATCTGGCTCTACTTGAACAAGATATACAACTGCTTATAGCTCCATGTAGGGAATGAAAAGAGCATGCTGTATTCAAGGAGATGTTTGAGTCTAACCGTGTAATTAAGTAACACCTTCCATCACTTGCAGAGTAAGTTCTAGAAACTGTCAGGTAGATATTCAGTGTTGAGTTTTAGATGAATGAGCAGCCCTTTTAAAAAAATATAACTCAGGCCTTATGGAATGCTTTTCTTGACTGGCATAAAGGATCATGTTTGAGGCTAAAATGAAGATGAAAGCACAAGGGAAAGAAAGGTAATACAGAAAAGGTTTCAAGACCAAGTGGCTAAGTAGGAGTAATTTGAAATGCCAGAGCTCCTATAGAGGAGTCAGAGATGCAACTGTTTATGTTATGAGATGCTCTCCTGCCTGCTTTGACAGATGGGCAGATTCCAGAAGCATCTCACCTAACGAATCCTGAAGCATTTCAAACTATGATATCAGCTACAAGCAACTGAAAGGCCAATTTTTTATTAATCTTCAAAAAGAGCCTTGGGAATGGAAGAAACTGATAGACAATAGTTCAAAGTTTATGAGAAAGAAGGAAGTTTCTACATTATCTGATAATTTCTGATATGTGAAAAATTTGAGGTTCCTTTGGTTTATTAGATGAATTGGGATGAAGATCAACTTGGGGGCTTTGAAAGAAGTATGTATTTCATCACAGGTATGCTATACCGTCAAACTCTTGCACTGAAAAGAAGCACTCGAAGCACTTGGGGTCATTGTCAGACCTAGTAGGGAACAAGGGCTGTATTTCTGTTTTGGTGTTGCGAAGAGTGTATGATGGAGCTTAAAAATTTAGAGAATGGGAAGATTTCAGAAGAGAATCTAGTGAGGATCTGTAGTCCAAAAGGTAACTGTGAATGCTCAGCTTTGGCTTTGAGGGCGACTGGCTGACAATGCAGGACAGTAAGTAAAAGATGAAATGGCAGCATCAGCTTAAGGCAAAGAGTTGCTAGTTGTGGTTTACTTCTGATGAGCTTGAAACAAGTTGTTTGTTGCTCTTTTGCCTCACTGAGAGGTGAAAGAGTCCATAACTTTGTGACCTGGTAAGACAGGACCCTGGGTCTGAAAAGCAGAAGAGTGAAGAATCATCCAGAACCACCTTAAGAGGATGAACAAGAAAAGAATTGAGAAGCTGATGATCAGTCTGTAGCAAGGTTAGGCTGTAAAGGAATTCTGAGGGCTAGGCTAACAAATTAACAAGAAAAGCAGTATTACCATTTAAAATAAAAAGTGGCTGTTAATAACCAAAGAAAAAATATAGGTTAAAAACCAATGAAAAGACACTTACCCATTGACTAGCAAACTGGTTCACGTCATGGAAAACCAAAAGGAAAAATAAAGATGACAGGGTAGAACAGGAAAATGATGAATGTCTCATTGAATTGGGGGGAAAAAAAAAAAAAAGACAATTACATTGAATATGCTAACTTAAAAAGATGAATCAATAAAATGAAGAGAACAGTACAGAAATGGAAAAATCAACAGAAACAATACGACCAAATAATGTAAATGTGAAACTGCCCAAAGCAGGCATACATTTTTGTTGCCAAATTCTGACAAATGTTTTTACCCTCTCTCCAAAACAAAATCAAACAAAATTACACTGCTAATGCATTAGCACAGCAAGAAGTTTTAATTTTATGCTGGTGATCTCAGCAGTTGACGTTGTATGTGCTTTTTCACTTCACAGATTAGTCCTGTTGAGAGTGACAACACGGGAAGGACAGTAGTCAGTGAAGTCTAAATATCCTTCAAAAGCACATCAGTGCTCCATTGTGGAGTATCTACAGTCCTGGCAGTAGGCTACTGACAAAATGGTCCCTGTCCTTGGAGACCAAATAAAAAAATCCCATTAAATTACCTGATTATTTCTTTCCTCTATTTTCAGCATGTATACAGGCATGAATGCTGAGCATACGAGCCATTTAAAAACAAACCTTACTTGTTTAAAACCTGGTTGCAAAGGACAATGTTTTGGCTCTATTTTACTATTACAAAGGAGTCCTGAAGTGGGCTGTTTCTCTGCTGCAACCCAAGATAAATTCCTGGAGGGGCTGTGAGTCAAGAAATCCTCTGAATGTTCAACAGACTCACAGGTCAAAGCAAATAAATTACAGAAGCACTCTGTGTCTTCTTTGGTTGAAGATGAGGGGTTGTGTCTTGCATGATGCTTCTAGGGAGCAGTCTATGCACGCTCCTGTACAAACAGAGCTACGTGACACATTTCAGCTAGTTTGAAATTAAACTACTTAAGGACTGTCTGCCGTGTGAGATGTTTCAGATGAACCGAACATAGGAATTAAACATACAAAATTCCACTTACCTCTTGCCCCCCATCCAGTATGCAGAGTTTAGCTGTCTGTTTTTTGGCATCAACTAAGACATTAAACATTGTACACAGAGAAGAAGGGATACGCAAGTCCGTTGATTTGTTTGTCTTTTGTAGCTTGAGTTCAAATGCAATTCTTGTTCTGTTTATTAAAACACAATTCATAATATGAGTCTCTCTGATACTTCTGAACAACCAGTGTACAAATGTATAAACCCTACTAAACATGCTGGCTTAACAATGTACATGCACGTGAGAACATCTCAGAAATAAAAATCTGTGAGTGCAGAAAATCCACCCATTCAATAAACAATTGCATTGATGGTAATCTCAAGGTTCTGCACTGCTTCAGCTAATTCAGTTGAATAATAAAAGTATTATCTTCTTGCCCACTAGATAACAATATGCTTCCCTGTATGATGACTAGGAACAATTTAAAGCAATGAAAATACCCTACATTTTCAGCTCTTCTATGTTAAAATGTGGTTTATCATACCAAATGCTTGCTTCTAAAAAATATAATTAAAAAATCCTCTTCTGGCTTTAATAGAAAAGAGAATTTTATTGAAAAAAAGGAGTTTATTATTAAGCAAATATTAATATTTATATTGAAAAGTGAGATGTATCAGGAAATAGATAATACAAACCCCCTATTTTCTTCTCGCGCCAGTGTAAATAAGGAGTAATGTCACTGAAATAAATTATAATTGTACAGAATACATAAATATAAAAGTAATGTTTTATTTCCACACTTATTTTTAAATGTGGGTACCAGAAACTGACACAATAGTTTAAGAAGATGGAAACAGAAGCATCCTATTTCTATTTTAGAAAGTCTTATAGATCATATTTGTATCACAATAAGAGTTATAATAGAATAGTTTCATCATTCTTTTCTGAGTTGCTACCATCTAATACAGTTCATCCGATGGATATATAATTTACTTTCTTTATTACTTGACATATGGTATCTTTGACCACACTAAAACATACTTAGTGTGTTAACACTAGTATGATATGTAATAACTCTAAAATATTAATACATTTTATGTATTGACACTAGGATCATTCTGTAATGCTAATTAAACCTTCATTTATTGCCATCAGAATGTTCTTATTCTCTACAAAAGGAAACAGCAAAGATGTCAGGATTGGTATCACAGACCAAAAACCAATCCATAAGGAATTATTTTTGTAATGCCTCTGTGTTAATAATTCTGTTCTTAGCTTCTGGTTGTGATCCTGGCATTGAGCCATTTTTAACCTATTTTGTGTGTGTCATTAAAATTCACATAGTCAAATCTGTATGCTGCGAAGTTTTAGATACTGACAACATGTGGCATTAGATTTATTGCCCAGGAGAAATCCAAGTATTCATATTTACACAATTGGCTTTCCCACATTAATCTGTAATAATCTTTAAAAAAGATGTAAGATCAATTTGAAAAGATTCATTCTTCAATAAATTATTTTAACTTGTCCTAATTATATACATGTTTGTATTTTAGTCCTGTTGATAAGAGTCCCAGTGTAAAGATTTTTTTTCATTTTTTTTCCAGGCTCGAAATCAATATACTCAATATATTACTGCATCTCAATGCTACTCCTTTTATGGTTTTTAAGACTAAGATTACACTGATAGTCTTCCAGTTCTTCCTTTGAGATTTCACCATTTTTCTAAGATTTGTTAGATATTTGTAGCTGACTGAGCTTCTACGCCAAATTCTTTAGAACAGATAGATGTAAGCTTACATGACTTCAATTTTAGTAGATATTGTCTCATATCTTCCTTTGCTACAGAGCTTAAACTCTTACTGCATTCACTGTATCACTCCCCTTCCAAAATCAAATAGAAATGTTTGTGAAATGCTTCTGCCCTTTTAACCATGATTTCCTCACTGTAGCTCTAGCAACAGGCTCACATACTAAGCCTGAGGTTCTCCTTGTTCCTACTACATTTAACAGAAAATAATAAAATACTAGGTTATCAGATTTAACCTTAGTGGATGTTACAGGTTATCTGTTTCTTTAGCCTTCCTTATCAATGTTATATATTTTCTGATTGAAACTACTGAATTGTCTATAAACTTTATTTTTTCCCCAGTCTTCTATTTATTTTTTTTAAAATCAGTATTTTCATGTGTCTGGACTAAGCTTTCTCTGTATGTGGGATCATGGCTTCAGAAGCACCTAATAGGAGATCCCTGTAAATTTTCTAGACATACAGATATTTCTTCTAAACTCAGTGGTATGTACTGAAAGCTACGGCAGAGATCTTTTTAGATAACCTATGCTTAATTTAGAAGAATATACCCATAAGATACAGCTCAAGAAAAAACATCACTATGTCTTCTATAATTTCCAGAAGCTTAGCAATATAAAACTTAGCTTCAGCTGGATAACTTACAGATAGCCTTCTTTTGTTTATTGTATAAATGCAGAAATGCTGTATACTCTTTATTTTGTAATATATTTCTTAGAGACAGTACTCTAAAATAATGACAAATTAAGTAGTATTATTAACTGAACATAAAGAATAATACAGTAATGAGAAGGGAAATGTACAAAAAGAAAAAGGATTTCTTCTAGCAGAATTCTGAGATTTGTTAATATTTACCACATACATGGAATAGAAAAGAGATTTGGTTTATTTAGTTCCAAGGGTCTATTCACAACATATGCAGAAATTGTCCTTGGTATTTCCTAGATGTTGCCAAATTGCTGATTGCCAGATGCTGGGAAATACACACAAGTCATGATCTCTTTACAGTTGCCCTGATTCCTGTGACAGGATTCTGGTACAGATGTACCTCTGCGAGCCAGTATGGCTGTTCCTATGTTAATTTTCAAATCTTTCCCAATTTTTAATTGATCATTTCAACTGTACCTTTTAACGCAGGCTTCTATCATGTCAGTGGCCATGAGTTTAAGTCTTTGCTCTAAATGGTGGGCAAATTCTGGTTCTGGCCAGTGAAGATCAAAAACAAACATCTGCAGAGCATCCAGTTTCCAGAAAAGGTCTTCTGATGTAGCTGAGCCATTGCTATAAGAAACAAAACAAAACAAAGTCCCCAAGAAACAGAAGATAAATGTATTGGTGTCTATCCCAGTTGCCATAGAATTATCTAGAGTAATAAGATGTCCTTATCACACCATCTTCCTGCTTCACTTCACGGTATATCATAGCACAGTTGCTCTTATTCCAAGAATGTGAAAATGGTCATGGAAAATTTAAAATAATTCCCATTAGGGTGAAAAAAGTAAAGTTTTCTCATCTGTTAGCTGAGAAATATGACAGGCTAGGGAGGTAGATGGGATGTTGGGGAACATGGAAAATGAAGTAGCTCAAATTTCAGATCAAGACAGGAAAAATAAAGGATACAGGTATTATTAATTAGTAAGGACCTTTTCAAAACAGTGACAACTTTGCACGTATGTTTTCTTGCCTTCATAACTCTGGTAGATAAGCCTACCAAAGAAATGAGGATGCTAGTAGTAATAGTGTAAAAGAGATACTCAGACAAATAGTCCTTTGATAAATGCTCATTAATTCTAACTGAGGGAATAACGTCAGATCCTGGTGGAAAAAAGAGAACAGAAACTATTTAAAGAAATTGTGCAAAAACAAAACAGGGGACTAATATGGCTCTACGTCATCTCAGATTGTCCACGTAGTTTTAAAGTTCTTCTTCCACCCTGAACGAACTGCTAAATTTAAAGACATTTGCTTGTGATAAGATACAACAATTTAAGGATAATTTTAGCAGTAGCTACAGTTACACTTCCACTGTCATCATGGATTAATTACATTTTCGTGTTGTATTGCAATGCCTGGGTTATTGTTTAAGGACAGTTATACTATGCAGCATGGCATACCAGGATGTTAGTGACACAAGCAACCAAACCTCAGCCTGACAGTCCCAATTCAGATGCAAATAGTTCAGTATGTCACTACTGCCATTTTCTTTCTTCTGCCTCGTGACAAAAGAACATAATTATCAAAGTGTTAAGTGACCCCAGCTCTCATGGAAGGAGTCAGTGAGTGCTGAGTGTGCTCAGGACAGAGCAGGGTCAGATTAAAAAACAAACGAAGAAAATAGAAAGGACGTCTAATAGCTGACCACCTAGAGCACCGCTCAGACAGCAGCACCACCACCGGTTCGCTCCAGGTTAGCCAAGACATTGGGCGGTGAAGTGAAGCGAAGCGAAGTACAGCTCACGTTCAGGGCTCTGAAGAGGCAGCACAGATGCAGCAGGAGCACTGCTGTGGTCTCACAGCACCCCATCACCTTCCAGACCCACCCAAGTCCCCCCTTGCCCCACTGCTTAAGGGTACCACGACTTCAGAGCCATCGCTGTCTTCTGCAAGACACGACAGCCGTGTCGGTGCGGAAAGGGGCTGCTGGGCCAGGCGAAGGGGACAGCCAGCAAGGGCTGGGCAGTGGGTGACACTGGGAGCTGGGGCGCCCGCCTAGGGAAAAGGCTGGCTCTGAGTGACCGACCCCGACTTCGGCTTTGGTTTTAAATCGTGCAAGTTTTGGTATCTTCACTATGCATAGCAGGATATTCCACAGCTGTAGACAGGCTTTTTTGATATCATGCATATCTTCCCCACTTTTTTTAAACAGTAACTATTAATTTCACCTTGTACGTGCTCCTGAAAGAAAACAGCAGAAACAGGGAAAAGGCCCACGGGACTGCTAAGGTTACAACTTGCATAGGGACGTTACCTGTTAAGGTTGGACCTGAATAGGGAGCACTTTTAGACACCACTAAGTTTAATTAAGAAATAGAAATAACAAACCACCAAAATTTCTCAGAAAGTTTATAATCCTGTTAGACTGTTTAAGTTATATGATAGGCAAATATTGAAGATTTCATTACACCTGCTGTGTACACTGGCAGTGAGTCAAGTTGTAAATGCTACATTATACACATTATTTGATTCGAAAGTGACTAAGTCAATTTTTGAGATGACTTGGATGAAAGAACAAGACAAATTATATAGGGACAGAAACAGGGACAATCTCAGTATATAATTACAGTTGCTAAAACCACTTATTTTCTAGAAAACAAACCATACTTTCTCAAGAAAGAGAACTACCATTTTTCATCATCAGATCATACAATGTAACCATTTTTTATTCTTCCATAGCTTTTTCTTTTTTGCCTAATGGAATTCCAAATGAAATTTTTCAGGACTCGGGAGGACTAATGTGCTCTCAATAACATCAATGTATTCTTATGCACGTTCACTCCCTGGTAGCCACTTAATTTGGTTTCATTAGACTACCAAATAAAATTTCACAATTGTAATAAATGTAATAATAGACACAGGTTCATGAAACACTAATTCATTCTGTGAGAAACGCTAATTCATTCATTCTCTTTTCATATAATTTTGAGCTCCCATTCTTCATTTTTTTATTCATCGTTGTCCAATGACATCTGAATTTGACTAATGTATTATACTAATAAGATGGGGAAGGAAAATAAAGGGCTACAACAGAAACTATTTGTTACTAGTTCCACATCCAGACACAAACACCTAATTTGTTTGTTAAATGCTGCAGAAAACTGTGATTTCAATCACCTTGTTACTGCTATTTGTACCAGATACTTGTTTTATTTGCATTTTAGGATTTTTCCTGGCCCTTATTCAGTAAAAGCATTAGAACTAGTATTAACTGTCAGCACATACCTCAATATCCTGAAGTGGTTGTACGGTCTATAGATTTGCTTTCCCTACTAGGAGCTGGTTATGTCACTTAAGGGTTTAATACTCCATAAAGTGTAACATGAAGAAGAGCCAAACTCAGTTTTTACCTCCTCCTGGCAGCAGGACGAAGTCCTGCATTTGAATCAAATCACCAAAGCATTTGAATCTAATCACCAAAGCATTTGAATCTACATCCATAATTCCAGAACCATTTTTTTTTTTCTGAAGGAACAGGAGACATTGTTGGCTATTGAAAGGTTTTTATCTGAACATCTATGGTAAAGCTACTTCAATCTAATTAATGGAATAATATTACTGTACCAGGAAACTGAACTGGTACTCTTTCTTTAAAAACTATATTCAATACAGCTATCTATATTTTTAAAATTAAGCACAAACTCCACTGTTTTGCTGGTCAAAACTTAAGCTTTCAGCACTAGTTCTTTGTGCAAAAGGTACTATCTAGTTGTCCATTCTTTTTAATCAGGTCATAGCAGTAAGAGAAGGTTTCCAATGATTAAAAGAGGCAAATATTATGCCCATCCTATTTTTTTTTTTAATGGCAATTTAACTGCATATTTGGTCACACTTTGACTGGGAGAGTGGACCAGGTATCTCCAGAGGGCCATTTTAACCTAAATTATTTTATGGCTTTATGCCTTGCATCATACTGAACACAGCAAAGAAAGGTCCAAGACACAATGTTTCTCCAAGACCCTGCAGAATATTAAACTTGGGAGCGGCACACAGCCTCCTAAGTAATTCACTTATCCACTGACAGCTAAGAGAGGCAGCTTCCCACTAGGCTTGCCAGCTACCTAAGCAGTAGCAATTAGTCAGACAGTCCACTAATAAAGCACACTGGCTGCAAATCAGCACACACACGACTCCAGAGTAGATGTAGAATATATCATTTCTTGCCTAGATGTGAAACTCCATAGGGTAGCTTGGGATATGAAAATAAGGAGAAATATTAAATATCTAAGGACATGCTCAATCAACCACAAGATTCAAAAGCAGCTGGCTTCCATTTTTGTAGAATTTACCAAGGGCAATGATGGTGATTTTATAAATTACTGCAATTACTTTTTTTTTTTAAGGTTATTACTGAGTTACTACCCATTAGTGTTTAGGACTATTTACAAAACAGGGTACCAGCTCTGTCCTTTGTGAGCCCTCAGCTTGTGAGCTCCAGCTCTACTTCCTTTATGCTGCCTCAAGATGTATATTCATGGCACAGAAAGTCAACTGAGAGTTTCTTCAACAGAAAAGGATTTTCAATAATTACAGAGTGAATGGCACTTAGCCCCATCTCTGTATTTTCCACCAGCAGATGAGTGGGAAGGATGGAGCAGAACTTTGGCAGGTAATAGCTTGTGTATGGTCCCTCACAGATATTAGGGACAGAGTTACCTCATGGTTCCTCTTACTTAGTTCATGAGTGAGGCAACCTGAGGATCAAGCAACCAAAACATGTTTCTTGAGTCTTCTTTCTTCCTGTGTGTTAGTATTTCTGGAAGAAAAGAAATTTGGCCCACAATATACATTCATCTTCCAGAATGCTCAATAGGAACTATCTATATTCAGAATTCCTTATTCCACAGAAAGTAGATCAGCTAAATGTCACTATTCCATCAGTCCTATGGCTATACTTTCAAATACCCATCCTTAAAACTGCAGACCATGGCCTCCTACCACTTTACTGGAGGCAAGCACTACTACAGGAACGTACGCGGCACTACAGATGCAACTCCCCCAAACAGTGCTGAAACACGTCTCCTGACTTATTCAGCATGCACAAACACACAGAGAAGTCCAGCAGGAGAGCTCGGACACATCCAGATCAGATCCCTTCATATCACAACCAGAGCACTGCAACTGCTCCAGCTGGTCCCTCTCGTCACTCATTATAGCTGAGCCATAGCAGGAAGAATATAGCTGACACATTTCCTTTGATGTTGCCTGTTCTGGTTGGAAGATGAGACAGGACTATTCTCCTGCAAGCATGTATCTTATTCCATGTCTCCCCATTCTTGAGTTTTGCTGAACCTGATGTTCTAGACCGGCACCAGATAGCAATGACAACCTCAGGTCTGTTTCTACAATATTTTTGGTCAGTGAATCTATGTAATGTCTGCACTGAAAATAATAATATATAAATTAAACCATAAACAATTAAAATCACCCACAAATCTAACTGAAAAGCCAGGTCCAGAAGAGGCAGAGAAATTAAATTTAGAATATGAAATGGAAGAAAAATGCAATTTAAAGTAGTACATGTGAATTAAGGAATAAGTAAGGCCTGCCCCTCCTTCATTCTGGCTGATTAGAAGCTTTTACAGAATATTCGAACTTTTTTGCTCTTTAAGGATGTTGTCTTCAGCCAAATGGAACAGTAATCCACAGTGCTCTGCATGTCTAGCCAAGGTGTCCTCCGAGTTGTCCTCTCCTGAGACCAATCAAGAAAAACATACTACTCCTAACACTTTCCCCTTTTCATATCTCCCTTTCCATATCTCCCTTTCCAATGCCCAATAATAAAAGGTTAAGCCAAAACAACTGAAAATGAGGTAATGATCTTCTTAAGTGTTGTTATAAGCAGCATACATTTACTGCTCCAAAACATGTGATCAAGTTAAAAAAAAGCATCAGTTAATTAAAAACCATAAACAATCTTCTCTAGTAATGTTAAAAAGAATTGCAGCAACTTTTAAGTGAAAGAGGGGAAAATCTGTTTTCATCAGTAAAGCACACAAAGAAATGCCTAACTATGAATATATTTTCACTTCTTTCTCTTCAGCAAAAGTTCTTAGGCAGGCACGTAACAGCTCTGTTGAATATGAATGGACTTAGACATGAACATAAGAGCATGAACATGAACATTAGTAGAGTCTGGAGAATATGAAATCTCTTCCTATTGCAGACAAAATAGACACAGGACTTGGCATTCTTGGTAAACATTTAACTATAATTTAGTTGGCTCACAGACTGCTTTTTCTCATTTTTTTGCCTGTAGATTCTTCATTGTGTAATTCAAATTGATAATGATTAATTGGCCAAAATCATCACTTTCAAAGAAAAAAAGAGAAGTCCAGCACAACTTAGTGATATACGTAGTCATCTTCTTGCTAAAGCATCAGCTGTGTGGCCAGGAGGAGGGAGCACAGTGGACTGGGAGAGAAAGACTTGTCAGTGGAGAGGAGGAGCCACCTGCGATGACTGACAAAGCAGGGCCTGGGCTCCTGGTTTAGGTGCCTCTGCTGACTCTAGGTACAATGCAGTATGTCACTCTAGTCCACTTAAGGTGGGTGTTCATCACACCAAAAGGGAAAACTGACAGGTAGCACTGGGTTTTGCTGAACAGGTGTTGGAGCCTAGGTATTTGGTTACTCCCATTGGAGAATTTAACTAGAAAAAGGAAGTTTTATTCTTCCTGAAAAGGACAGGATGGGAGAAGTGGGGGAAATAAAACGCTCCTCCTTTCTTTCATGTAATAGTGAAAGTAAACCATTTCCTCTGACAGAAGCTGAGACACCGTAACCAGCAGGAAAGAGGAAACTCATTAGCTTGGGAGGAGGAATAACTGGCTTGCAGTGCCTTCATTTTTCTTTTTTGATCCAAATACAACACATGGCCATTCTGAGAAGTTACTTGGCTCTTCAGTAAAACACAGATAGGCTGATTCTTAAAATACTACCCGAATCCCACAGTATTACAAAGGGAACTTAATACTACCTGCAATCTTGAATGATAATTTATACACATTTTATAAAACACAACTTCAAAGCTCTACATTTAGGGAAAAAAAAGCACAAAGAGGTGCCTACAACAGAACCAGCACCTTGGCAGACCCCTTCTCAAATGTGTGAGGTGGCTGAAAGGGGGATGAGGACCTTACAATGATGACACTGCTAGCCCTCACTTCTCCTGAGAAGCAGCAGAGCGACAGCTACTGCTGGCAAGTGCTTACAGCACACAGGAACCTCAGTGTTCACCAAATCATTTGAAAACCTCACTGATTAGTTTAGGAAGTTATGCATACTTTGCCACACACACCATGAACCTTAATACCAGAAGATGTGCAAGGGGGATAAGCTGATGTCTGAATTTCACTATATTTGCACATTTTTTGACAGTACAATCTAGGAATTTATTGCTACACCAAAACCTTCATTTAGGAAAGATCTACCACTGTACTCCTCCAACCAGAATCCATATTTATTATATATTAATTATAAATTCAATATTCAAAATACATGAATTTAAATATGTACAAGTGATTTTTACTGGATGGGGTTGCTAGAATAGACTGTAAGAAGACCACATCTAAGATTATAATAACTCTTAACTGAAAGCTATTTTTTTAAAAAAACCTAACCCTCAAAAGCATGGGAATAACACAAAGGAATTTGAGTAGCAGAAGACCAATTAGTTTGTATTCAAAGCTGAAATGACTTGCATAAGCACATCAGGAGAAACCCAGCATTATTATAGTAAACACAAAAGCTACCAAAGCCAAGGATTAAGAGGAGCTTTGTCAACTTTTAGGGGAATTAGCAGGAGAATAACAATCATAATATTCAACAGAGAAGTGCCGGAAGTCTGGCAGAGCACACACTATCAATTCCCTTTTTACAAGGAGTCACATGGAAAAGATGAGGGGTGATGGGTACAAGTTACTCCTGGGGAGATTCCGACTGGACATAAGAGGAAAATTTTTTCCCAGTGAGAACAATCAGCCATTGGAATGATCTCCTCAGGGAAGTGGCGGATTCCCCAACATTGGACTCTTTTAAGATTTAGCTGGACAGGGTGCTGGGCCATCTTGTCCAGACCATGCTCTTGCCAAGAAAGGTTGGACCAGATGATCCTTGAGGTCTCTTCCAACCTGGTATTGTATGATTCTATGAACTTTTGCAGTAGTGGATCTGAGTGCTTGCTAGGAGTGTTTAACTCCACCATAAAACTTGAAAAGACAATACTTGGCTAGAAATCATATTATCAAGCTTTGCATCTTGAACGTGTGTTTTTTGAAGTCTTTCACATTCACCCTTCCCTAACACAAGTTTAGCTAAAATAACGTTCTTCCTGAGCCTTTCTCTAATGTATATGAATGTGTCCTCACACAGAAATCTGGCCTGTAACTATGGTAATATTCCCACAGAACAGGGCACATCTGCTCTATTTTTTTTTATTACTATTTTAAGACAAGACCACCAAAGTGTTGGGGAGAAATCAAGAATAAATACATATTTTTTCAAACAGACAAAGAAATGGATGTACTTCTATTCTGGGTACTTATTAACCTTTTACTATTTTCCTGTAACATGGATATTTAATCTAATGACAATATTTGCAGTCAATGATTTTCAGAACCAATATACAATGAGTTAATCAAACCCATGCAAAAATATGATGGGCTGCCTCACTTTACAAAACCACAATCTAAAATCAATTACCCAAAAGGTTCTTGACTGCTTATTAATTCAGAAGAGTCATTAGGTTGTTTAGGGTATTAAAGACCATTCATCCTATGACAGACCTTTGCCAAGTTGATTTTTTAAGTTATCAGGTTTAAGACTGCTACATTTTAATGCACTAGAAAGCGCAACTCACTAACAGTCCATGCTTGGCTCACTCTCAAGAAACAATAATTTCCAACTAAGGGATCATAAACACCATGCAATCCAAATACAGCTGCACAGAACACTAGCAAGGCCATGCAGAGCTGACATACAGTCAGAAGGTTATTGAAGAATACACACGTGGAGTCATACAAAGAAGTCATCCAGGTTGGTGTAGTAAAGCTAGGTATTTGTGGAAGATTAAGAGGCAAACTTGGAACTTTTGGAAGAGCTACATTAGGAAGACTGTTGGTGATGCTCCTGTGAAGAAATAAACAATGTAGGAATACAATAAAAAATAGAATATTTAGAGGACAATGGGGGAGAACACCTGATTAGACAGAAAGCTATAGGCAGGTGCTTTGTTCAAATCTTGTAGAAAGCACTTACTTCACAGGTTGCCATGACTCTTGTTCAAGACCTCTGTGAATGGACTGGGCAATTGATGATTCCATGAGATCGATGTAGCGGATGACCATGGGAACAAAAATTTCTTGCAGGTGCTTGTGAAACTTTCCATTGCACAAAAACGCTTTAAAAACAAACAAAACACAAATAAAAAATGTCAGGCCTTTCCCTACTTTATTTTGCTATAGGAAAAAGTGTCTCTTAAAATGTTTTAGTACCCGAAAGCATTTTAAGAACAAGATCCAGCTTGTGTAGGAAATACAGTTCATAAAAGATAAATGAAGTGCTCCATGAGGACACTGCAGTACATTCTAAACTGTCACTGTAACGAAATCTAGGCACATACTGAAGTTCTTTGTTAAATAATAACACTTTTGCATCTTCTTAAAAATTAGTAATATACTTTGCTGAATCTAAGCCTCAGCAATTCTGTTTGATACTTAAACACCAAGACAGAACAAAAAACAAACCAAACAAATAGTATTTGAATGTCATTCAATTATTTTTATTCCCCTTACGCTAAGAAGAACAAAGGTTACAGTAAAACATTCCAGTCTCACTAGGCTATGTGCAAAAATATGGAGGTATACAGCATTTCCTCCAGATTCCTTAATGGAAAAAGGCAACATGTGACATATGAGTGTTTGGGGGAATAAGAACAGTTTACCCATCTGCTCTGTGTCCTTGGGAGCTGGCAAAGTCCTGGATCACTGCCTATAGCTACACAGGACATTCAACAAGCTCTTGAATAGAAAACATGTCCCGATATACCTATGCATGTCCGCATATAAAAATCTCAAAAGCCAGAGCTCACCACCACAATCCTGGCTTTTCCCATCCTGACATGTGCACAAGCCTCATCAAGAACCCCATGAAAAGAACCTCCCAGCCAGTCTGTGTTCATGTGAAACAGCCTCAGCAGCCAAGTTTGCCTGTCCTCTGCCCTCTCAACTGTCTTGCAAAATTTTAAAGGCTGCTAACTCTAGATTTCCCTTCTGGAAGTTTGCTAATTCTCTGGTGTGATTATCTCCAACTTTACAGCAATTGTATTTTTATAACTAATTAAAGGAAGTCCTGAAAACTAGTTGCCTAAAGCACTTAGGAAAGCTGACATACAACACACCTAGAGGTGTCCTCTTGCTTTTCGAAAGAATTGAGTTGACTGGTGAGCATATTATAAGCATGAATCATATTACTCAAGAAAAGTAAAGTAGCTATAAGCAGTAGAAAATTACCTGCTTCACAGATGGGATTTACTGCATGAAACACTGTATACACAATGCAAACTGAAGATGCTTAAAACCTGAAAATTAGTTTGCCACCACCACGGGCTGTCCCTGTATTCGTTGAAACATTCTCTTAGCAAATCCTAACTCTTAGCACACTAATGTCCCGTCCCACCAAGTGAGTATATCAGTTTCAAGTTTTGAATGTGTCTGTGTTCACCAATTAATCCAGCACTATTATTAGGACCTACAAGAATATTCCCATGTGTACGTGGAAAACATACAGGCAAGCTGAGACACAGAGAAGAATTTTTATGATTTTGGTAGCCCTTCTTTTCTCTCACCCATATTCTGTTGTTTTAAATTCTCTTGTGGGTTTCTCTTCCCACCTATTCCTGCATCCAGGCTTCTCATTTGATTTGGATGGTTACCACAACCACATTTTGAGGAGATCTCCTCCTCTTCCTAAGAAGAAAAGGCTGGATCATAGGGCTCAAAACCCTGGAAACTGTCTCACAAAATTACAGTCCCTTTTGTTCCACTACTGGTACAACTCCATGTATAACATATAAAAATAATTTCTGTAACTTCCAGAAACTCCTCTGCCTTCCATTCCTGATTGATGTCCACCACAAACCAAACCTGGGAGAGATGGAGACTATGGGGAAAATGTGTCATCAAGTTTCAGTTCCCTATTGCTACTCGTATTGCAAGGAAGTGCCTTTAATGCTGAATGTCTGGACGCTAATATATTTTATTTTCTTGAACACAATGATCTAAAAGCAAGGACTATTTTCTTGAAAACATCCTTGTAGAGTAATGGGAAATAATGTATCAATCACTTTTAACCAAGGAGACAATACTAATGTGATCAGCTCTCTCTGGTTTTGTTCACCTGCCTCTCACTAAGAACTTTGAAACTGCTAGCTAATTTCAACCATATTACACGCAGGGGCGGAGATATCAGATATATGGAGTTTCATGGAAACACGCAGTTATGTAGCAGGCAGAGATTATTAGGGTTTCCACTGAGAAAAAGGCAGCGGCATAGGCTCATCTCTTATTAAACACTTGAGAATCCACCCTTGAGAGCACCTATGAGTCCATTACAAACATGTTCCCTTATTTACACTGCTCATAGAACTACTTGTTAACTAGCTAGTTCTGGCATAATTATTTGTATATCAGGCACTCAAAACTGTGGTTTTTTTTCTATTTTTATATATCTTAAAACTGCAGCACCTGTGACCATCAGTAATAGCAACTGAGAAAGATTTGGACATTAACACAAAGGTTTCACAGTAAATAGCTGATGAACATTACCTTTGAGAAGCAAAAGGTGGCTGGTATCAAGATACATATTAGGCTGATTTTTCAAGGCAACTTTGAGCTTAAGAACAACAACAAGAATACAACCGTGTCATTTAAGTCAATATTGCCGCTTTATAGTGAATCAGTCCAAGACTGACATTAATCAGGCAATCACAGTTACATGAAGGGATGAGCTTGTAGCTTATTGTTTTCTGAGCACACCGCAGAAATGCTCTGCTACAAGCCCTACTCTGGGAATTACAGTAATAAAGCCTCATGGGCAGGAGGGTGACTCTTGTTATTGCGAAGCCAGAATGAAATCTAAAGAAGTCACAGGCAATAAAAGCTGTTCAACTTAAAAAGCTGAATCATTTTCCTAACATCCTGACACCAGTCTTTGCAGGGAAGTGAAACTTTCCAAAATGATGCCAAGACTCTTAATAAGACTGCACCTCCACAGAGATCCCTCTGTCCATGGGCACACACGAGAGCACTGTCTTGGATCAACAACTCAGTGGACATTCTGTTTTCCCAGGGCTGAGGACATGGCAGCTCTGATTTACCCATCTAGAGATCTCTGTCAAGGATTACTGCAGGGCAGGGAAAGAACTCAGAGCACAGGGGTAAGTGATATAGCGGAGTATCATCAGCAGACTCATGGCACTCTGCCCTATGATTAGAACTGATCTTGCCAAAAGGTACCACCTGTGCATCAAAGCAGATGGGAAACAAGAGATCCTTGAGGAAATGCCACACTTCAAATCCCTCAACTACCACTTGTCTTCAAAGCTATGTAGCTTAATTCTCCATTGTCTTGTCAGTATAGACACCCCACACCCTCTTCATCATGAGCCATCTCGTATTCACACAAACAACAACAAAAAGAAAGCCTATGCCAGGGCAAGCTAATGCATAGACAATATTAATGGAAAATGGATTACAGGAATAGAAACAGATCCCCAGATGAAAAATTCTTGAAATACTCAAGTTGAAGATGAATGTTACTCAATTTTTACATATTAGGTAGCTGAAATATATTAAAATGACAAGAAAAGACCAGAAATGAAAAGGACAGTCTAATAATGCAGCACTGGAATGAGGTTTCTCCTCTACTAGTAGGAAAAGAATCTACTGTGCTTCTGTACAACAGAAGCTGTGGGGCTTGTTTTGTTTTTACTTATACAGGCACAGTTTAGGAGTTATGCTGGAGTCAATGTGTTACGCTGTCCTCAAGAGCTTCTGCAGAATCAAAGGAAAGGAAGAATAACACAGGTTAACATGAGTCTCTTTTCCACTGACAAAATTAGCACGCTGTCAGACAATCTATAATTATCCTGCTGTCCACAGGATTCTCGGGAAGGCAACACTTGGATTTTCTGGCATATTTTTAAATTCAAAGTAAACCCAGTAAATTTCAAGAAGGAAATTTCCTTGGGGCTCCATATTCTATTCATAGCAGTTGAAAATAACCCAATAACCCATAAAAAGAAAGTCTGTATTTCCATTCATTTCCTGTTTATATCACATTCCGCCTCCACAGAGCATTTATTAATCAGTTACTTAAATTGTGGTGAAAATTGCAAGTGTTTCAGCTTATATACAAACTGTTGTGTATTTTTACATAGAAGACATACTTTAAAAGTGAATTTTAGAGATGTACTAAGTGGAAGCAAGCTGAACATTTATTTCATCTTTACAAGACAGAGTGACACCAACAGCTTATTGCACAATTTTCTTGTGCCTAAAACTCCCATTCAGTCAAAAAGGTTATTGGATATTCTGGTAAGCAATAATGCAGCTTGAGTTAGCTCTCAGTATCAGTAACCAAAACATGTAGCTCTTACCTGAAAGCAGGTTAGGATTTCAAAGCAGCTCCTAATACCACTGAGCAAAAATTTTAAGTCCCTGAGCTAAGAAAAGATTTAATGAGAAGTATATACATTTAATGAGAAGTATAAGGTTTGATGAGAGGTTATCAGTGTGGGTATAAAGTTTGCACTGATTACCTTAAATCCAAATTGTTTTTTATTTCCACCCTGTAGTTTAAGATAGGGGCTATGATATTATACATGAATTCTAGTACAAAAGCGGTACACAGGCTGTAACAAAGCAGGAAGGTGATGCTGTCTTTGGTGGTGTTTGCCACTCTGCTACTAGTAACAGCAATAGTGGAAAAAACATATTGGAGAATTTCTGTTTGAAATCACTAGCCATGATAATGCCAATGGCTTTCAAGAGGCTAACACTCAACATGCCGGTTTTTCTAAATCAGCTTCATCAGACTGTCTAGAGGTGTACCATGGCTGAGTTAGAGCAGGTACACAGACATTTCACTGTGTAATACTTGATGGAAAATGAAGATTATGAGTTAACTTTATAACACTCCTAGTTTTGACTGATTCATGTCAATGTAGTAATGCAGTAATGCTGAGCAACAATAGCACAGTCCATAGTGTCAGTAAGTGACACTTGGCAAGAAAACTTGGCAAGGAAAGGAGCAGAATATTGAATATACAATTGAAAAACCTCTAAAACAAGCCAAATACATAGACACTTCATGTAACTAGGCATATGCCACTATAAGATACCTCTGACACCATCTTAAATAAAGAGGAATTAATACATGTCTGTCTTGAGGCACTAAAACCTGATTAATCTGAATAATTAAACAACTACAGAAAGTAAATTGCCCTCCAGAGCATGCTCCTTCATAACATAATTGATAGGCTCCATGGTCAAAAAGTAACATAGTCATTACAGAAAATAAGACACAATCCTGGGACAACCATGTCCTCCTTCCCTCTATGAATATCCAATTCTGGAAAAATAATATTGCTATCATAGAGAGATATTGGATACTGTTATCACTGTAAAATCTGCAAAGCTTCACAGAGTCAGGCATAATTGTGTATGAACAATACAAACTTTGGAGATCATTAAAATGTATACTGTAAAAGCAGCTACAATATTTTTTTCAAACCTTTACATTTTGAAAAATCACAACAAATTTATCTACAATCTATTACTCACCTCCACAGTAAATGTCATTTTTTAAATCAGTTTTTGTTACTTGTTAGGTCTTGTCAGAAAAGCTGAAATATTTTATAGGATAGGAAGATCGTACTCATCCATCCCCTGTTTTAAGTAGTTCTTCAGTTAGACTTAACAGGAAAGCAATCACTGATGACTCACTGATGAACTCGTAATTGTGGAATAAGGTCAGAAAAAAATGGAGAAGCTTAAAGTGACTCAAAATGGAGTCCTTCATAATAGAAATGTGAAGCTTCAGTCAGGACTTCCCCTTCCTCCCCCCTTTTACTTCATGAAAAGTTAATACACTGTATTGGAAAATGCATTTTTTTTCTCATTGTTAAATGAATATTGGCTTTGAAGTATTTGGCTTGAATCATGTACAATGTTTTGTATACTATGTAAAATAATACATTTGATATTATTTGAATAGCAAAGACTATGCATTTTCATTATCTCACAGTCTTTCTAATATTATATTTTAGTGACATAGTTATAAAAACAGTCTTACATATAAGTTTTCTTTAATGCTGTAAATGTTAGATTGTTTCTTTATTGTTAGGAGTTTGCTCATGTCAGGTTTACGTGAAAACTGACTCCTGCATCGAAGATTTAGAGCTCATTTAAAGCTCTTGAGATAGAATAACACGCAGGTGTCAGTCCTCCAAATTTCACTGAAGATTAACCTAATATGCAATATGGTGACCTAACAGTTCTTCGTTTGAAAGAAATCTGAAAAGTAATCTCTGATATAGCCTGAGAGTGAGAATAACCCAGTGGGATTTCCACCTCTTCATTTCCTAATGAGTTTTTTGATAATGAGAGGTGACTTTGCCAGTCACTGTGGGCTCTATTATGGCTAATTTACTCTACTTCACTCTCCTTGTTAATTATTAACACTAGCCTTTTTATCCTCACGAGACCACATTCCAGTTTTTCCCTTTTTAGATTTTTTTTTCTAAATCTATCTTTATGAAGGTGATAGTTTTCAGGAAAAGGTTTTCACTTAGGGTAAAGCCAGAATTATTTATTTCATTTTGGAAGTCTGTAAAATTGATTATATAAGCATGGGGAGCTCTTTCTAATGGCTTTAATGCACTTGCAAGGTGAAAAGGCTGTTAATTAAAGAATAAGCACTGAGGTATGTTCCACTTGGGAATCAGTTCTTGGTAGCATGGTCACTTGCCACTTGCTAACATATCCACCGATTAAAAGGTGACTAATTTCCATGGTTGCTTTCCAATAATTCTGGGGAAAAAAAGTGTATAATTTTCCAGATGGCTTTCACTTGCCAGAAACTGTCATTTTCTATATCTATTACCATTAGGGAATTACTGAAATTGGTATACAGATGTGACATTTCATACAGCAGCCGTTTTGTATCCTTTAGTTAAGGTTTTACAATCTTTCTAATAATTGCTTTGACATGAAAGTTTTCATAAAATGTCTTTCCTAAGGCTGTTTTAATCATTTAGCATTATTATCTATTTAATCTTTTAAGGAAAGAAAAATTAGTAGCCTACCAGCAACCTCTTTGCATGTGAGGACAACCCTTGTTTGTTTCTGTAACTTCTCTCAGGTTGGAACCAAGGCATAAAGGAACACAAATGACACAACAATGTAGTTAAAACTGGTGCCACAAATCCTTCTTGTACGACTACTGTAAAATACCTCCCCAGCTTTCAGGGATCAAATAATTGTTTTAAGTGCACATAACATCACAACTAGAGATGTGCTTCCTAAACTGAAAATGTAAGATGGTAGGAAAGACACCTGAATATCGGCTTCAGATTTTTAAGATGATCAGACACCTGCTTAAAGTATTGCAGAATCTACCTTACAGGAGTCCAACTCTTATGAGATCTGCACCAAGATCAAACAATTCCTACACCCTTCTGAGCAGCCTTCTAAATTCAGTTTAAATTACCACCAGTATGGCAATTTTAATATGCTTCTGTAGTTGCAGTTTGTCCAACAAAGGATCCAGATGAAACATTCATGAGTATCTTAAAAACAAACTAAGGGAAACACTAACAGATACATTTCTTTCACTAGGATAATATTTGAAAAAAAAAGAAATCATCAGGAACATGGCATTTCATGTATTGCTAAATATCAGGGTATGGAATAATTTGTGAAAAGAGACCTCTAAGACTGGATGTTAATGCTTTTTCACTCTGTCCTAGACCACATCCAATGTGGTACAATAACAGTGACTTTCAACAATGCTGTTTAAGATTCAGCTTTAGTTTAGTGGCCCTGTCCATTTGCCCTTTTCCCTCCATGAAGTTCGTCATCCATTGTGTTACAGTGAATTGTACATTTGCTAGTTGCTCCATTTCATGATATGGTGCTGTGGCCAACAGGTACTATACTGAGATGACCTATATATTTCAATAAACACTTGGCAGCTAAGGTTAACAAGAATACAATGATAAATAATATAGGTTGAAATATGTGTAACCTTGGAGAAAAGCTCTTGAATACTATTTTCCATTCTTTCCATCGAGCAGTTTCCATACATGGAGCTAAAATTCTTAAAAGCTATTGAACTTCCACAGAAATGAAATGAATTTTCCAGGAAGAGTTAAAAATTATTTATTGTATTTATAATGAAAAAAAAAATTTGGAATTAACTTGAATAATTCAATAAAAATAGCATTTGGATCTCCAAAATAATTTTTAAAAAGTAGGTAATTTTCTCATATTTTAAAAATAGAGTATGAGTAAACATATAAAACATGGCACATATATATATTTTTTCTTTATGATGCCTTAAAATGTTAGGTGCAATTCAATGTTTTTAAATTAACACTTAATCTATTTTCTCTGGTTTAATTGGTAATTTCCTTAATTCCATTACTAAAATCACTTTCATACAAAATATGCCTAGGGCATCACTTAACTAATATAAAAAAACCAAACCTCTCTTTAAAGACAAATAAAAGCAAGATCATATGGTTATCTCAAATTTCGGTCTCCAACTCAAATAATGATACAACAATACACCAAGTGAAAATAACCCTCTGATAAGCCTACAATTCCTTTATAGTCTGAAAGTAGTTTACATGAAGGATTAGAAGGAAATATTAATTACAATTTTATTTAAACAGTATAGATTAAATATGAAATATCAAATACATATTATGCTGCTTGTACATCACTGATTTAAAACTGAGCAATTTGTGAATACTGAATGGTTCAGGGATTGCCAGAGAAAGGCCTGAAATGGTGCAAGGATAGAGAGAAACCGCTCAACTTCCAAGAAATGGAGCACCAGGATATATATCATAATCACAGACACTGTCACTTTTATTTTGAGAATTATATTACTTAGAAACACATTTCTAAGGTGTGGGCACATTGAAAAATCTTATGCACGCAATAAGTAAAACCGTATGATCTTACTGTCATTTCTGAGGGCATTATTCAGCAACTGGAAAAGTGGGAAGCTGTCCCAGGAGTCCTGTGGCTGTGCCTCGAGTGCTGAATCCATATCAACAGAATACAGAGACAGAAACTTCTCTGCATGCTCAGCCAATAATTCTGGCCACCAGGCGAATGCCTGCAAACATGACAAAATAGAATTACTAAACACGAGTCATAAAGCAAAGAGAGATGTGTTATATCTATGGCAAAATACATTTGGATATGTCACTTCATGTCCTATCTCATCTGGGGAGGACGAACAGGCCAAATGAAAAATGTGAAAATATTTTATAAAACCTTGCATCAAAACTGTAAGAAATCAGATAGATTATGCTGCGAAAGATGATATGAACAAAAATGTAACACAAAAAAATCAAAAAAGGAGTATAAATCCCTACAACTCTTTTTGCCAGAGAGAAAAGAAAAGAATGAAGGCCTCATCCTTGTAAAATTACTGTATATGGTTCTTTTGATTTCATTCAATTCTAAGGCTGTAAGTAATCAGATTAATTAATTTTTCAAATAAATTATTGTGAATACATTTTGCACTCATTTGTTAATCAGAAAGGATGATTTCAGTGTGAAATTTTATTCCTTGAAGTCTAAGGATTTTTTTAACAGATACAGAGCGCTTTTTAATTCCTATTTTTGCCTTAAAGATGCCAGCTTCTCCTGAGGAAGGCATCCAGTTTTGCTTCCACAAATGCTATAAATACATATTTAGAAATTCACTAATGTCTATATTAATCTTCAGTAACTTAACATGTTGGAATACACAGTTTTCTTTGGTAAAAATTTAGATTCTTAGGTAATCCTAGCTTAAAAGAAGAGAAGAAATCTGTGAAAAATAGTGTGTCAGCAAGTAAAGCCAGCTCCACATTAAAGACTGCTTCACATGTAACTCTTGTACCTTCTTACTGTCACTTAAATCTAGGCTTTGAAAGGTCAGTATTGAAGCTGAGTATTGGATCAGAGGGAGCTGTATGATCCTGGAGTTAAACATGAAGGTGAAGCAAGCTTATGAAATAGGATGAATATCACATACTGCTGAGAGTGTTTTGCTCAGAGTTCACAAAAATATCTGACAGTGAGAAACCCCTACACATTAGGTAAGAAAATGCCTTTGGTTTCAAACTTAGGCCCCTCATTTTGAATATCTCTGAATAATTTTGAGTTACCCACGTGGGACATATGTAGCTTGATCTATACAAGTGCTGAGTTCCCAGAACTTCAAATAAAGTCAGAGAAATCATCACTTGCATTTCTGAAACGCAGGTCCTAGGTAATGCAGAATTACGCACTCAGGCCTGAAAGGCATCAAATAACAGACAACTTCTGAAAAGTGGTCTAAAAATATGTTTTTGCAGCCTGACTTTCTGATGACTGCCTGTAATTCTTTTTGACATGGGGGAAATAGAGAAAAGATGAATTGGCAAGAGGTTTTAAAGAAATGCTGAGCATCCTCTGCTATTACTGAGAAGTATTTTGTGTGTTGCAGTGTCAGGATTGAAGGATGCCGATTGGCACCATAGTGAAAAGTACAGATGAGGTTTCAAAAATTTTGGCAAGAGTTTGAAATAGAGTCTTGTTCCTCAAACTGGAAGAAATTTCTCATTAGTAAATCCTGTTTAAATGGAAGCTCATTAAAGGAACAGACTCCTTACCCTAGAAAATAACTAAATGCAAAGAAATAAAGAAAGATGAAAAGAAATGTATGCAGGCATTGGTGGGTGTCCCTTTTAGGCAAGCAAAACTCTTTTCAGAAAATATTGCCAAAAACTCAAAACAAAGCAGAACCAAAACAAGAAAACCGGCACATTTTCTTTCCATCTTCTTCCCTTTTGCAAATGAAACTTTGAACCCAGACAGAAATTCTTCTGACCCTCTCAAGAACTATCCATCGTTGCTTAAGCAGCAAGGAAGAAGAATAGAAAAATATCTACTACAGCTAGGATAGTTGTTCAGTCATTATGGATAGATAATTTAAAAACAGGCTAAAGGCAATTAGCAATTGGTGACACACATTCTAAGAGAACAAAAACATTGACCGGATTAAAGGAAGACTGAAGTTCTCAGACTCTAGAAAGACACACAAATATCACAATACAACACCTGAAATCATCAGAACAATTTATGCTACACATTCAATGCACAGTTCCATGCTATAAACAGTGAAAAATAATGCTTAGTTCATCAGGAATCACATACCTCTCTTCCCTTTGGGAATCCCAGAAATTTGGAAGTGTTATGAATTAAAAAAAAATAAAATTCTAGTGTTAAAAAATGTGATATACTATTTTAGAGATTACTGATCCTTTTCATCAACTGCATGATCAAACACTGAACATTTACTTAACGTTATGATGTGAAGTCACCATAGTTAATTCAGTTTTGAGTAGGGAATGTATAATTTAGTGATCTTGTTCTCAGATATATTTTAATATTAAAATTCTGAATGCTCTATAAATTTCAGAAAAATTGAACATTTATTACATGAATGAAGGGGAAAATAATCTTGAAATTATCTTTATTCTTTTCAAGCAGTCTTACAATAGATTGCAAACTTGCTGAATTGATTTTTCTGAATGCACATGCAACATATTTACCCTTCTGAAAAATACCACATCTCTGACTGTAAGTAAGTAGTACGAAAAGTAATCTTTGAACAGAGATGTTTAATCATACATGTATCATTTGATCTGTTTCTTCTGTGTTCTTTTCCACAGAAATTTAATATTCTTACAGTAATGCAGGTCCTCAAAAGACGAAGACAACAATGTATATGTTTTATTAAGTAATCATTACGGAGTAACACAGTGGCAACAATAGTGTAGAACAGAACCTCCAGGGAATTCATTTCAAATCATTGAAACAGCTGTTTCTTCAGTATAAGATAAAACATCTATAACAAGTTCACACATGACAGATGTAAGCTAAAAACTAGATTCCATAGTGTGACATAAAACCAGATGTTTTGAATGATCATATTTATAACTGTATATACTAAATCATGTTTATCCCTTTGCACATTTTCCCCAAAAATATTTATTGAGTTTTCTGAGAACATTTCTAAAACAACTTCCTGAACCTTAGAAAACTGTATTTATTAATTAAATGTTAATAATATATACAATTGCGTGTACCTGGTCAAGCTTATTTTTGTAATTCCTTGATATAAAAGGTGCTATAATGCTAAATATTCTAAATGTTATGGTTTCTGTATCATGAAGCAAAAGACTTGAGAGTAAGAAACATGAAATTGTTCTATTTTATTTTTTCTACCTTATAATGCCATTTTAAAAAGTGCAAGTTTAAAAGCAGTACTTTTCCAATCAACAGAAGAGCAATGTGAATGTGATTATTATACCCATCATTATTTTTACGTAAAATTAAGATCTATACAGCATGATGAAAACTAGCATTCAGTTATATTTTCTTTTTATTTTGAATGAGAGGTGAAGAGTTGGTGAATTTAGAGTTGGAAGGAACAACTGTATAAGGCTATGAATGTTTTCCATACCATTTCACCACCTCCAGCACAAAGATGCTTTCTCTATTTTATGCTCTTTAATTTTCATTTCTAAACCTACAGTTCATTCAAGCGAATTGAAGTAGAGTTTTATTTCACTTCACTTTTCATAAGCTTCAAGTCTCTTATTCCTCTGTAAATGTGAACTGCCTTAAACATATGTCAGAAAGTAAAGCTAAAATGTTTCTTGACAGAATTGCTTCGCATCAGGGGAGAAAAAAATCTAGGAACAAACCATTTTCTACAGCAAATGCAGTTATGACCTCACCTCTGAATGATGTTCTTCATTTTGCTGCAATACTTCGATACAGAGTTCTGCAAGGTGAAGAACCTCTTCCAGTTTTCTAGCAGGTGTTGCTTGGTTCATGGTTTCTATATGACAATAAAATGCAAACCGAAATTGCTTTAGTTGCAAATAAGATTCAACAGTAAGAGAAAATTATGTCAGAAAGGAATGGGAATGGTGCAAAGTTACAGTTTTCTGAAGTATAAGCAATTTCACATGTTAAGGACAATCATTTAATACAAGTAAATGCAGCTGAATGTCCAGATCACTAGAAAGAGAAAATATTTAATTCACAAAAGAATCACTGATCATTATAAACATTATCTGATTTAATATGCAAGAACTAACAGGTGCATCAATGTATTAGATGCTCAACTTCTGCAACAAGCAAGTTCTAATTCTCTTCAAGGTCAGATATACAAAGACAGCAGACAGTAGAGACCTTTTTTGTTATTGTACCATCAGTACAATGCCATTCTTGCTAGATGACTCATTGCCATCCTCAGCAAGATTCATGCATTTTGTAGCAGTCATAAATTCCAAATGTTTCATCTAAATAAGACACTACATTTTAGGCATATTTAAAAATAAGAAAAGTACAAAACACAATAATTATTCAAATAACTGATTTCTAATAACTAATTATTCAAATAACTGATTTTCTACCTGCTGTTCAGCAATAAGAGTGAATCTGCATTCTTTTCAGTACCCTTGTGAAAAGTAGCACTATAAAATAAAGATGTTACAACAGAATTGACACAAGCCTACTAAAAACTCCACATAAAAGAAAACAAGGACAAATGCAAAAGCTACACATGACAGGAGGATCACATTCTACAGAATAGACTTCAAAAAGAAAGGAAACAACAAAGGTAAACAAATGTAACTAAAATTCTTACAGGGCAATTAAACTCAGTTTTCAATTAAAAAAACCTCATAGGACTAGATCGCAGGAAGAGTCATGGGAGATAAGGGAAGAGACCAATTGAAATTTTTTACAATCATAGTTTAATCAGTGAAAGTAATTTGTCCAACTACAGAATTTGTATCATTAGGAATAACTTCAGTATTAGCTGTGTGGGCTTGTTTACTTAGCAAAGCTCTTGTCCCTAAGTGTAAACCATGGGATGGAAATGATATTGTACAATATAATCATATATATAGTATGGTCACATTAACTAGGTTTGCAGAGGAGTTATGAAGCTGATAACACAAGGTGAGTGAGGGTCTCAGGAATCCTATTTTCTCATTTTCTGTGCATGTTCATGGATTACATGAATAGCAAATCACATGAACACACATCTTCATAAGCAGGAAAATCTGCTGACATTTCTTTCCCACTTTATGCATTCATTATGACATAGAACATTAGCAGATTAATTAAAAAACTTACATAATCTCCTTGGTGTCAGTAAGAATATCAAACTGCATGCACTAAATATTTTTAACACTTAACATTTCTGGCAAGTCAAAACAACTTTTCAGGTATCTTAAAGGCAGGTGACCTTGTCCAGTTCTGCAGCACTAACACACTGATGCATAGTACGTTGATGAAATACATAGCTTTAATGCAATCTCTGAAGAAGCATTGGATTAGAGCCTCCAGCAAACATCTACTTAAAAGTGACTACAAAACCACGTTGTTTTCATGCAAAAAACAAAGCAGGCATATTATTTACTGAAGCAACTAAAAAAAAAATTTCAAATCTTATTAAAACAGAGCACATAAGCAGACATGTTGAAATAATATGATTTCCAAAACCACAATCAAATTCAAGAAAGAGTTATTGTATGAACATGGACCAAGCACAAAACACACATCAGGACACAAAACTACATTCAGAGTGTCAAGATCACGGTTATTAATACTGTACTGAATTTCCAAATTTGATACTGCAGAACAAATATAAGAATATAACCACTAACTATATTAATGTATCATGTCAAGTGAGATTAGAAAGGATAGGTCCAGCCCCTGTTATTTAGGTTACAGTATAAAGACTACTGTTGGATTCAGACTTAAACAGTGGTTTCTATGCTTATCCTGGACTGAAACTGCTGTTTCCTCTAGTGGTTCTCCCCTCCCTGAACACAAAGCAAATACTATTCATACAGCTGATATATCACTATCAGTATCACTGATGTTAAGGAGTCTTAGAAAGAAACCAGTGATACTAATACAGAGTTTGACTGGCACATCTGATTTCAGCATACTCAACTCATTATTACAAATTCAGCCTGATCTTCATAGACCTTACCACTAAGCAAGTAAACAAAATAATTACATTCATAATTGCATTCATTCCTAATGAAACTAAACAAGCTGTAAACTATTCAACAATTATGTCCTAGAAGGGCTCCTCTTAATTAGTAAGAAAGTAATTCTAATAATTATATTGAATCCGATGTTGCATTTTTGCATTGGAGTAAGTTCACTTATTCCCACCTGGAATAAGCTCAAGACAGCCTAAAAGTGGCTATTGAACAGATATCATTATCAGTAGGGAGAGCAGAAGAAAGAGCATAGATCTACTAACTAACTGTGAGATTATCCTGAACCACCACTGTGACGAGATCATGACGAAGAGAAACATGGTCTCAGGGAAGTATTAATTCTGTTGAGCAAGGCGGTGAGAAAATGCAGTCCTGGTCATTTCTGTTGAAGAGATGAATTTTGATCAGAAATGGAATTGAAAGGATAAGAATTCTGAATTTCAATCAGAAACGGTACTGAATGGAGAGTCTGGGGTTTTTTTGTATGTTTGTTTGTTTGAAAGGCATACTAAGCCTACTAAAATGAAGGATGAAAGAGGGGATCAGAAGTGTTCCCACACAGGCAATGTAGGAATACAGTGTTCCCACAGTGGGAACACTTGGGAAGGAGAAGGCCTACTTATGTTCAGGGATGATGCTGGCATAAAAACACATCAGTCACGATAAATTACTGAAGCCAGAAATTGCAAGGATTTCCGTCAGTATGGGATTAATATTCAGGAATAGTTTTTTTCAGTAGGATTAGTGTTTTTAGGAGGAAAAAGAGGATGAAAACTGTAAATTTCCTTTTGAGGGGAGTATGGCAAGTTTCTGAATGACATTTCATGGCAGGAATGACTAAAAATGTGCGACAGCTTGGGCTCAATGAATTCCAGTTTCAAGTTTGCATGAAATTCCCCCCGCTATTTACTATTTTCTAGTTTACTCTGAAACTATTTATTACTTGCTAAAAACATGCAAATTACTCTTGGTGCTTCATACAGCTTTTGACAATATTTTAAAAATTGTTATTTTCCTAGAAGATTTATTGATAAGAAAAGGTGGCAGAGAATTGCACTCACTCTGCATCCTTGGACAAATCTCTCTAGTTTTGTTGTTGTTTACTTATTCACAGAATAAATCAATACGTGGAATTTCATTTGGATGATATATGCTTCCCTACATTTTGCTTAAGCTTTGTCTAAAGCTTCCTTTTTCCTCTGTAAGTTACCACATGAGCTAGTCTTTCTTCTCTGTAACTAAGGACCTTTCACTTTCCAAAATCTAGTGAGTATGTGTTATGGATAACCACCATTTACATGGGTGTATAAACAAGGAGCCACAAAGTAATTTGAGAGAAAGAGAACTAAATATTAACTTTTTTTTACCAAACAAGTAATATATTTGAAATATGAGTACCAATAAACTGTTACCTGGAAGTTTTAGAACCTCCAAAACATCTGAGCAAAATACTGTGCTTGTCTTTATAAGCGTAAAAAAATTACAGGAATGGAAATCAGTGCTGTCAGTTTTCATTATATTCATGATGTCTTTCTCCCCACAATTACTAAAGGTTGTTAAGATGTGTTTACGCTGCTCAAACTAACAAGTTGCAGCAGGAGTCGAGTCAGTAAATATGCTGCTTGACATCTTTTAGAAAATAAACAGAAAAAGCCATCAATCATCTGTTTTCAGCTTCACATTCTGCCAAAATGAAAAAGCAAGCCAGGCTTTGCAAACAACGGATGCTTTCTCAAGTACGCATTATCAGTGAGTCACATAGGTACCAAGAAAATATGGTTAAATGAGCTAAGTTAACTGATTAAAATGCTACTGAAATGACAAGGTGACTGCTTCATGGAGCCTAGGGCCACAAGGGACTGTCAGATGATCCAGTCTGACCTCCTGTGTCACACAGGTCAGAGAACTTCTCCTCGTTCCTCCTTTCTTGAGCCCATCAGGATGTCTAAGACCTAACAACAGTATGTCTAAAACCTAACTTAAGCTTGCTTTCCAGAAGGGAGTTTAGCCTTGAAGATGCATGTACAATCCACCTCTTTCTTTTTCTCCCCAGCACGTAAGCTGTTAAACATGTGTGTTTAGTTTCTCATTGGCATTTGCTGAGCAGAGGCACCTGCTGATTAACAAGGCGATTCTCCTCCTCGGCTACGAGTACAGCGCAGCTAGGAGGTACCCATCTCTGGGCTGCCAGTCTCTCGGCTGTGGCGCAGCAAATATCCCTTACTGGTTTTCCCTGTCCAGTATTTCATCCTTCCTCCTTTTCTTCAAACAAGCATATCCAGACCAAGACACTCAGGAGAGCCAACTTGTCTCCAGGCCAGAGGGTCTCCCACAGACCAGTGGCAGGGATATTGGAAAAAAGGCAAGTATGCTGAGAGACCCCGAGTTCACAGCGCCGGTGGGCTTACGGGTACCTTCACACCCAGACAGCTAGATGGGGCTGGAGACTTCTGTGGTCATGGTGCAGTTTAGGATTTGGTCCAGCTCATTTTATGCCAAACTGCAACAGAACATCCAGTTTGCATTTTGACCCTTCATGTAAGATAACTGGCATTCGTTTTAATTTTCATTGGCACTGGTGCTCTGGTTGCTGGCAGCACTCAGTTGTTGTGCTACTTAACATTAATGCTACCACCATTAAAGCTGGGAGAAAGTGCAAGATGTCTACCGATGGAGGTGTCTCATCATCAACTAATTTGTTTCTATGCATGTGCCAGAATTAGACCCACAGGAGGGCAGATAATGAGATGACTGCTGGCTGTCAAGTTCTTTCTGGGATGCACTGCACACGCAGCAGTGCACAGCCTGAGCAAGTTTGGGAGTTTCTGAAGGAATACTACCTGTTTGGATATTGTGCAGAGGGACATAAATCTTAACGTGCTTCTTTCCAAATCCAGTTGCAGTACATGGAGCCTAGATGAGCTACCCTTTATTCTATACCAGCTCTCTTGCCAAGGAGTCTGACTGATTCACTCCAAATAGGAGCCTGAGAGTGAACTCATACTGATGCAGAGGGGATGACAGGGAAGCCCTGCAGTAAAGCAGGCCATAATATAATTTGATAATACAGATACATTGTAATTTGAGCTGTATGGAGCCAAGTCTGCTCCAGCAGGGCCCATTAATTTGGACTTTTTGATAAGTGAAACCAGCAAGACTGCTTCTAGACTTGTATCAAAAGCAGTACAAACATCAATAAACTGGAGCCAATATATGTTACTAGAACTGAACTGACTCTGCAGAGTTAATCCGCAGCTGGGATAATCCACCCAGAGAAAATCTCAATGAAAAAGTAAGGAGTGGACATCTGGGAGGACATCCTATATTCTTCTGATTAAAAAAAAATTCTAGCCTTATATAAATAATGGAATTTAGCTTTAATTATGAGTTGAAACCAGTCTTTCCATGATTGCTTTCTAAGAATTCATTAGGATTTTAAATTCTAGGGACAAAAAAAATTTTAAAATTAATTACCATTATCACTTACGTACAGAGAGATTATGAGATTTGTAGAAAGCTAGAGTTCACATCTCCTAGTCGATAACCTATCATTTTATAAAGTGGGTCACACTACAATGTTTTCATTTTTTAAAAATTTATCATAGCATTGAATGGAATTACCTTTGTGGGATAATCACAGGTTGTTTTTTTGTTTTTCTTGGGAATCTTGGCTCATGGAAAAAAACTGAAACAACAAATCTGACAAGGTAAAAGCAGAACAAAAAAGGCAGAGGTGAAAAGAAATATCAGTTTTTAATTTCTGATCAAAGGCACTTTATATATGATTCTTTGTATTCTGGTTTTGGCAACACAGATACAAGCAGTTGGTATTTTCTTCCTTTCCCTCACTTCTAATTTCTCTTCAAAAGGGGAAAGAACTAATGTTCTCAGCACTTTCTGTTCCTGTGGAATAAAACTCAGAGGTAACAAATATGGCAAATTGAAGGGCTCCATGAATGAAGAGACCTGAATAACTGACATACTAGACTGAGAGAAAACTGGCACTTGAAAGTGCAGATGTAATAGTAAGTGTTTTTAAAAAATCTAACAATTTTAGGAGTCTAAATTTTAGGGAGTTACTGAAAGATGACAACAACAAATCTAATGCTAGCAGTTAAGGGAGGAGGGAAAAGTGATTTTGACAAGTTTAAAACAAATTTTGAAGAAATGACTAATTGAGGACATAAAATGAACAGAAAACAGAATAAAATATAAGAGATTTGCAAAGGTAGGTTACACTAGACTTGTGCAGTAGCTTTTCTTGATAGGATATTTTCTTATAAAAGAAATTCAGTAGATCTCATCTATTCTGACTTTAATAAAGCATTTGATACTGCGCCTCATGGGAAAACTACCAGTTAAGCTGAAGAAAATGAGGATTAAAAAAGAAACTATATATGTTGGATAAAGAAGCTGCCTCAACAGAAAGGCAATAGGTAGCGTTGAGAAAGAGCAAAGAAAGGTTTCTTGAGGAATTCTTTGAAGATCCATCTTAGGGCTAAGCTTCCTTAATATTTTCACTGATGACTTCAGAATAAATATTAGGAGTGCACTGATAACACTGTTGTAAAACACTGGTAGTAGACAGCAGGGTCAAGATGCAGTAACAAGAATTGGATAATTCCAAAGAATGGGAGAGAGCAACAAAATTTAATACTTTAAGAAGGAGGGCAATACATTTTGACACATGAACAGCAATAAACATTTGCTATAAACTGGGAACTTCCCAGCTGGAAACATTTAAAGCTCTAAAGACTGGGCTGAATTAACTTGGCACAGAATGGCTGTGTGCCACAAGCATGATATAGACATCAAAAGACAAGTGTTCCTTGAATATATTAGATTAAGCATTTCTGGCATAACAGTACTACTAGCACTGTGCAAGACATCTCATGGGGATGACTTTGCACAGTTCTTGTCACCAATGTTCAAGAAGGTGGAATTCAAACTTCAATAGAGAAAGGCTCCCAAGATGATAAAAATGAATAGCAGGAGGCTAAAACTCTGAGACAAGGTGATGAAAGCCTAGGTTGCATGAGTATAAAACAATTGTCTAAAAATGCATCACAGGGCGAGGAGGAATTGGAGATGATGAAATGCTAATGTAGGAGGGAACTATCCCTCCTTCATTAGGGATATAGGACAAGGTTTGCATGCTAAAAACTAGGAACTAATTTGACTGTAAGGTGACTCCTACACCTATAGAGCAAACAGGACTTGAAATGGCCTTCACATGGGTGAAGGAGGGAGTGGAAAAGGGGAAAAGCAGTGACAAAGACCGATTCAGGCCAGCTCTTAAGAGAGGATGTGGGTAAGTTTACAAAGGAGTATCAGGACGTGGACCTAACAATCCAGGGGTTCTTTTCCAGACCTCTGCTCCAAAATTGAAATCAGGGGTCTTTGCCCATATCCTCTTCTTTCCTTTTAGTTGCACAACAGAGACCAAGAAGGTGCTATGCCGCTGTGCAACTCATTCGGATTTGTTTGTTCAGTGAAATGAACGTGCATGGAGAGCTTTAATCAAGTCCTCTCCAGGTACAATGACTCTCTCCACTTGCCTTCTTGATTTCAATAATGTTTGTAGTGTTCTTCTTTTTAAGTCAGACAGATCCTTCTGAGCCTTGAGGGCATTTACATACTACCCTTCCTTTAGAAACATGTATGTAATGAGTATGTTAACGATCAATGTCCTTTAAAAACCAGCAAACTGTTGAGCTGCTCCTGACCTTCTGTTGTATGGAGTTAACAGTTATTCAGCCTTTGGCAGTCTGTCTGATAGAAAGAAATATTGGGATGACAGTATTTGTCTGATTTGTCTTTGACCAATTGCACACTACACAGTAACTATCTGCTCTGATTTTAATTGAATTTGTTGTCATTCCTTTTATTAAAACTGTTTGGCAGAAGGAGCCCAGTATATCCAGTTACTACAGACTTTTAAAAATAATGAGTTAAAAGACAACGACCTAATAATTCAAATCTTTTCAATCTGTCTACTGCCTCAGAAATGAGTATCTACGGACAATGACAGATACTGCCCTGTTTGTTTCACAGCCATTTACCACTTTAATCCCTAACGCAGTCCCTTTATTTCTCCACAGCAAGGTAATGCCCTTGTGCTGAAAAATATATTTACATGTAAATTTCTATCACTTCTCTTAGGCAATGATAGCAGCAGTAGCAGAGTCCATTACTCCTCAGCCATTCAGATGTCAAATAAATTTAAATGGGGAAACCCATTCATTTCTGAGAAGGAATAAATAAAGTATTTTATTCCTCTCTGTGTGTGTTAAAGGATGTGTATAAAATATAAGTAAAAAATATGAATACTGTATAAGGAAGGCCATCTTTTTTAAAGGAGAGAAAACAGGTGAGGGAGGCATGCAAAATTCTATAAGCTGTTCACTGGAAGCTATACAAAATGCATCTGAAGAATGCTACTTGTCCAGTTATGTTGAACATTATCTATAGGAAGACTTAACTCAAGTTAAATACTGAATAAGATAGGAAAATATGCCATACACAAAATGATCTAAAAAGCACTTTCAGGTAGCAAAGTCTCAAAGACAGCATGTACTGAAATGAAAATGGTTTATACTTAAAAAGAGATTTTCACATATTGATGCTGTGATCACCTCCTTGACAAATTATAAACCCTTGCTGCAAACTACAAGGGCATTATATGTGAGTTCTTAGACACAGTTCAAAATTAGAACAGTAGGTTTGCTGCTGTTCTCCTCATAATGGCAATTATACTGACTGAACAGATTAACTACTCTATGAGAATTTCAGCTGTACATGTTGTAAGGAATGACATGCTGAACCCTGTATAATTGTCATTGCAAATGTAATTTTTATTGAAAAAAGCTGTTCTATATTCATAATAGTACAATGACATGGGAGTGTTAAATAAAATGTCATCGTGACTGCAAACAAATCCTGTTGATGCAAGTGCTGCTTATATCACTGTGTCTGCCATTAAGAAAGTAACCACCATCTTCTGGGAAAGCATTCAGAGCCTTGTTCAATTGAGACTGTGAAAATGAGAGCACTTGGGGAATAGACCCGGGAACCTGGCAACCACACTGCTGAAAAAGGATTCTTGCAATCAAAAGAATTTGCATGTTCTCCTCTGTATTACCTAACAAGGACACTCCTGCATTTCAAGATTCTCTATACAGTATCTAGTGCACAAGTTAAAGGGTAAATAATAGTTATCGAGAAATAGTTTTTCCTTATTTTCCATGATAATACAATATATGGTATTAGGGTTAAGCATATTGTACATCAAGTTCATGATGAAATCTGTAGCAGTTTAGCTAGCGACACCAACAAGAGCAGGATTTGGCCCTGTTAGCCAGGCTAAACTATAATTTTATTGGTATTCCTTTCAGCTGCTCCATCTTTTGCATCAGAGAAATGGATTCAATGGGACACTAAATTCTGGTGGAACACAGCCTATTTACTCCTTTCAATAAAATTAAATTTTTCTGAGTTGTCTGATTCGTTTTCAGTTGCATTTTTAGTCAGAAGCAGAATTTAATTAAGCAATTAAATTATAAACACAGCCCATAAACCTCTAGCTTTACCTAACTCACACAGTGAACTTCCATTTACTCACTGTATGTGATAGGCTTTCCTCTCATCCATTCTCTAACATAGTTATTTGCCAGGTCACTTAAAGGACAGCTTTACTATCCTATCTTAAGAACACGGCAATAGTTTCTTTCAAAGCATGCATAAACCTAATGTAAAATGACTGAAATCAGGTACGGTCCGTTTTTGTTTTTTTTTGTTTGCTTGTTTTCTGTGCTTGTAACTGTATGTCATCTGTGCTTAACGGTCTGTATTTCTGACATAATGAGCCTGAGAAAAAATGAGAATAGCAAGCGTGTGGCACAAGAAAGATTTGTACTTGAGATGGTACACATTATATAAAAGTGTACAGCTGAGGTTTTAGAGTGCAAAGGTCAAAGGACACAAACTCTAAAATTAGTTTGCTCATTTCACAAATTAACATCAACATTTTTCTAAATTCCTTATTTGAAGAGATATTTTCTTCAATACCTACAGGCGTAAAAATACTAAATGGACTATTTGTGCTATCTAGGTTTAGGTATCTTACCTAGTAGGAAAACTCTCTTAGGGTGCATTTGTATTTGATGGCATGAGATAGATCCTTTCACAGAGAAGTTGTTGAAGGAGTCTCCAAGTGCTCTTAATCACCTGCTTAACGAATCTCTCCCTGTTGATCAGAGGGGGTCAGGAGATTACCTTATCAACATGAGCTCGTATCAACTCATCCTAACAGGCTGTGGTGTGAATACCCATACAACTCCAAATAGAGCTCTTCTATTTCCAGGGTGTTTAAAGATTTCAAATGAAAACCGGTGGAAGTTTTGGGAACCAGTGGAATTTTTTAAAGCTTCAGTTATGAACACAGACTTTTAAAAAAGTAGTTTTTATAATTTGCTAGTATTTTTGCTTGTTTACTGGCTAAAGAAGCTGTTCCTCTTAAAATGGACCATCTTTCTCCCTTCAAGCCCCTCACTAGCAAGGAGCTCCACTTTGAACTACTTTCACACAACCTTTATAGCCATCATCCCAGTCTGTCATTCCATATGGAAAATTATTTCATCCTGAGAATACTACCAACTCAATGCCCCTTCTCATAACTGTCGTTGATATTATTTGTGGAAACCCCACAAAGCATCATGATCAGGCGTCCATTAGGTCTGTGTGTGTACATCTTTATAAAAGGTAAGACTAAGTAGTGCGTGCATCTATTTCACAGTATATATATGCACAGTCCCTCATACTTTTTATGCAGCCAATACTACTCAGCCACAAATACTACTTCAGCTATGCTCTTTTTACGATCACTCTGTTAAATATTGGGATATAAGCACTCAAAAAACCTCTCTGCACTGTTGGAGAGTATAGACCATATCAGCTTCATGAACTTAGGAACACAAAGAACCACCATCCTCCTAACCTTCAGCTGTAACTAGAAAAATAAACATATCATTAAACAAACCTGTATCAGAGAAATGTAAGACCAGCTTTACAAAATTAATTCTGCTATCAAGACCCCCATCAATAAATCAAGCAGTTCAATTAAGAAACAGATACCATTTTTGCTGATGAATATGAAATTACATTTTTCTAAATACACAAACTGATTTTGAATTTAACAGCCCAACTTTTCTGCATCACTTAGTTACACCTCTTTCACAGAAACTACAATTGCAACATATTCCAAAATATAGAATTATCTAAATTGCTAATAAATATGCACATAATAGTTAAGTAACAGTGTAAATGAAGAATGCATGGACTATACTATATCAAAATTAATTTTAATGTTTACACATGTTCTGGTCAATATCTTGGTATTGTTGAAATCAACAAAAAATAATAAAACAACAGACACTATATCTGTAATACATGCAGACATGCACACAAATAGTAATCACCTGAGTCCTTTTCTGCTGTTGCTAAATATAAAAAAAAAGAGAAGAAAAACATCATTACAGAAATATAACTACTTTATTTTCATTAGAGAAGAATAAATACCACATAAGAAGTTAAAATCTTTTAAAATCTTGAGTATAGCAGTGAGAGTCCTGACAGTCAGGTCACACAAGTGATGGGTTTTGTCAGCTGAGGGAGAAATTATGTATGTTTTTAGGTAGTATATTTATATTTACTAGTCCTATACAGTCTATATTTCAGGCTCACTGGCGGAGTTTGCATCCATATTGTGCCTGGGAATTTAGAAACATAAATAATAGTAAAAGAATATAAGAAAATAAGAATGTAAGAATATTATTTTTGTTAGAACCTTCTTTGCATCTCTACTTTTTAGCTAGTTACTACTGGTCTATAGCTGATATTATCATGCAACAGTTGCATTTTGACTGACTGATATGATGCTGTTCACTGAAGAAATATTCAAAGAATTGGACAAAAATCCCCCAAATCTATGACAGCTACATTTGAGGACATGAGTAATGTTATAAAGATAATGACTATATGCTTTCTATATGCAATGTGAGAAGTAAGCAATTAATGCAAACACTAACATGAATTACTTTCAAGAGAAGAACATAATTTCAGTGCATGGATACAATAATGCTCCCAAAAACCTGAAGAAGCAGAATGGAACATATTGGTGAAAACCATTACATTTATATTAGTAAAAATGTAGGATATTTGTAATGACCAGACTATAGAAAGAAACCAATACAGGTCTCATTGCTACTGATAGCCAATGTTTTTAATTTTTCTGATGTTATGATGCTGGAGCCCTTCACTTTCAAATAGTACTCTACTTTATTCTCAGAAAAGTAGTCAACCTATTTCTCATTGAGGTACTAGACTTATATATACAATTATCTATTGTGCTTTGGGTTTACAATTACATGAGTGTAAAACTACTTACAGAAATCTAGTTGTGTTTCAACCAAAAGACAACAAATCAAAAATAAATTTGCAAGTCAAAATATGCCATGGGATGGACGGCAGCTTTATTTGCTGTTCCAGCTTAGTGCAGTGTTAACAGTGTGACTATTTTAAAGTGCAAAATTTGCTACTTGCAGTGGAACTGCCACAATTGTCTAGGATATAGTTAAAAATCTTGGGCAAAGATGTGTTTACATCACTGTAAAAAACTTTTCCAATCCAATTTAGTGTGAGTTTTGTCATCTTTTAAAAATGTTTCTATTTTTATACCCATTATTTCAACAGGTTTGCTGAAAGACTGAAATACTTAACATTAAAAAAATCCCCTTCATGAATACAGAAAGATAAAAACTAAAGAAAACATTTATTTCTGCTTTTTCATTTTCCAGAATAGATTTAATATTCATCCTTCTTTCTTTAACACAACATGATATCATAATTAATTATGATAAACTGGTTACTAAGATGGTTTCATGTTGTTACTCCCATGATATAATACCGGTTGCTATAGTGATGAGATGGGTTTTTTGTTAATCACTTGTGAGATTGGTTAACTCATGTTTTTCAGAGAATTTGAGCAGAAATGGAAAAAGGAAAAAAAGTTGGGTTTATAATATTGCTAAACATGAAGCTTCTTCATTTTGCTGCTATGATAACTCTATTTCTTCTAGTGTATTGCTAGAAATACATGCTATAAAAAAACATAACGTGCATAAATTTTGGATTTTTTTAAAGCAGAATTCATCTTTTATGTATTTTCCTGTTAATTGACTCTACCTCCAAAAATCCTGTTATATAGATGTGCACACACTGTCTTCTATTCCTGAATATATCTAGGTATATCTCAAGGTTTCTGCACTTTATGGAGAATAACAGATGTGTCTTGACAAGGCATTTGACTATTATGACTTTTTGTTCTATATAAGGTTTACAAACAGTAAAATGACATTGTGTACCCTAGCCATTTTTTTTGAGCAAAATCTTAGTTAATTTCCTGATATCTTTCTAGAACATACCTATATTCCAGAAAACCTTCTGATTACCATCAAATCTAGTATTTTGTCCCCTTAATTCATTCAGAAAATCAGGATGTAATTAAGGTTTTAATCGTCAGATTATTATTATACATCTGGCAATACAACAGCAAAAATAAATAACACTTATCTATCTGTCTGCCTTAAAGTACATCAGAAAAGCATCTATACCCGGAGTTTTCGAGTTTCAAGGTACTGTCACTGCTGTTAAGGAAAGAATTTCCTGTCAGTAGTTTAATTACTAGAAATAGTTAGAGAAATAAAAAATAACCCATAAACAACCTTTTAGATTTATGGAGAACTCAAAAGTAAGAACAAAGGGCAACTTAAATTAGGAAGTCCTAGTCTTCCATTCAAACAGGGTCCCAGGAGGCATATTAAAGCAATGAATAGGAAAAAGCTCCATAGTTCACCAGCTGAGATTTTAATGAGACATTTCCCCTTGCTGTGGAAGGGGTTTGTTCTGGAAAGGGAAAAGGCTGCTCATAGAATATTCAGTTAATAGGCATTGTTGGCTTTTACAGCCACTTTGGCAGTTGATTGCTGTACTAACCTTCTATTTTGGCATATTCTGTAAGTCGAGTGTAATTGATCAAGGCAGCCTTCTCCAGACATTTTCTAACCACTTTCTTCACCTCTTCTGCTGGTATGGGAGTGGCAATATCTTTCATTAAAACCTGTGCCAGAGACAATTATACCGCTTGGTTATAGTCATTACCCAAAACCCAAGGGAAAAGGATAAAAGTATCCTAAAGGTACTACAGAACTGATAATGATTAAAGGCAGAAATCAAAAAGGAACTATTTCACCTGGTGGAACTAGATATTTGTCTTTGAAGTTTTCTATTCAACCCTGGTTTGATTGCCTATATGGTATTTATATACAATACCCCTACTGTCTGGCATCTTGCAGCATGCCAGTCAGTCTTTGTTTGGGTGATGCTAAGACCAGTATAACAAGAGCATTCTGTGAATGGGCTCGATCATGATGCTCACTAAACATGTGGATGTGGAGATTTGCTTGGTTCTCAGCTGTGGAAAAGCTTCCACCATTGCATAACCATTGACTCTTCAACAGTGTAAAGGAGAAACTGAACAGCACCATCAGAGCTAGCTAATACTGACTTGCTTTTCCTCCTTCATAAAGTTATTCAAATTCAACACGACCTTGCTGTGAAAAACAGTCATCTATAGTAGGCAGGGAAAACACTGAACTTCTGGTGGGATATTTTATTATGGAAAAGTAGAAGAACAGATTATATAAAGCTTTTCAAAACCTGCCAGTTTTTAAAGCCTATTCATTTTTAAAATATAGGACTTTGATAAAATGGATCACCTGTTGCAAGTGAGGTAAACTGAGAATATATACCTCTTTATATGAATGCAACATTATATACTCTGGATTACTACATAAAATGTAATAAATGTTGTTAATAATTCACTTGCATTTTTACTTTAATTCTATACTCCATTAACTTTCAACAGGTAGGTGTAAACAAAACTCAATATGTTTTTACCACATTTTAATGTAAATAATAAAATTTCAGATAACTCACAACCATTTAAAAATGCTTCTCCAACAGATCTCCAGACAAACTACACACTTATAAAATATATCTAGCAATTACTGTTAAAGAGAGGAAGCAAGAGATACGGTCTGGGAAAGAAACAGGTTCAGCAACAGAAAAGCTATTAGGAAGACATTGTTGCAAAGCAGACTTCTTCCATTACTTGCACACACATATGACATATCTACTTTTGTCAACTTGTTCTTTTTTAATGAGTAACTTCTGGGTTATCAACAAGTGAAAATACAGTCTTCAAAACCTTTTATTCTGCATCTGATTTTTTTCAAATTTTTCAGAGACAGGTAAAATAAATTGTTTCTAACTCCGTCTGCATCGACAAGTATAGGAATGCACATTTATTCCCAGTCAAGACTGACAATGGTGTTGCTTGAGCACCAGATAGAGTACCATTGGCATTTGTAACAGCAGGAAGAGTGAGAGGAAATAGCTGTTTCATGTAACACAAAGGAATCTACACAGCACTACAGTCGCTGAGGTTATAAGTGAAAGGAAACATATATATCCAGACTTTCTATGTATTTTTTAACATGGCAGAGATTTTCTAACACAGAATCTCTATCTATGGAGTGTTCTGCAGTGCAGAACAACTGACACTTTCCAGGGCCAGACCTCTCAGATTTTGGCAAAGCTACACAGACTGGGATCTAAGCTTTTTTTTTTAATTCATACCTTCATCAGGCTCCTGCTGACACTATTCCTCCGGAATCTCTGCAGGAATTTAAAGTTCTCTTTCCTCAGAGATAGGACTGAGATGCATTTACCATTATGAGGTCTTCTCCCTTCCAGTCAATACAAGAGGATTTGCTGGGCAGGAGTTTATATTTATAGCTGCCTGTGTTAGTTTTGCTGCATATAGCTTTTTCTTCTTAAATTGACTCAGATTATGCATTTATGGAAGATTATTTGGATTATATAGAAGCTTTTTAATGTTACATATCAGTATAGACAACATCATCAGCATAGAAGCCATAAAAAACAGGAAAGGGGGGCTGTAGACTAGACTTGTACTACTTTAGAAGTAATGCTGGGTAATCAAATTATAAAGAAAGAGAGAGTCACTGCAGTGGCTTAAAGTGAAAGTCTAATAAATAAGTCCTACAGAAAACAGCTGTTTGCCTCTGTGGAAGACAATAAGAAAAAACCTCCCAGTAAACAATTAAAACCAGTACTAAAATACCTGAGAAGACACGAGTCTGCTTTCAGCAGCCTGAAGGCGAAAGAAAAATGCAGTCTTAGTACTCAAGCAGAACTTAAAATATGTTCTCAAACTTACCCTTTCAAGTAATGAAAGTGTGGCTTTTAAAGCTCCTTCAGGACGTCCAAAAGGAAAACAGTATCTTTAAAAAAAAAAAACAAAAAAAAAAAAGGAAGAGAAAATTATCAGAATTATAATAACTAAGTTAAGAATTTATTCTGAGATGTAACTGTACACAACTTGCATTACTGTGAAGGATATTTATTGGTCTCTGATGAGCTAAATTGTCATCTTCTTGGAAAGAGGTACTATTTCTCATGTAGTCATGACAGCTACTGGAGCTGTGAAGTAGCACTCTGTATATTATATCTTGTTTTAATATTGGGATTAAGATAAGGGTAAAATGTTAGATATTTAAGTTTCTAGACAAATATGGGAATAAAAATGCCTGCAGATATTCCATAGTTTTTCCTATTATATTATAAATAGCTTGGAAAAGCATTTAATGTTATCTTAAAATTTATCAGCTACAACTTAAACCAGATCCACTTCCGTCCTGATACTTCTAAAATGATGTAAATTAAAAAGTAAACCCATTGATAGCTTTGTTTTTCATTTTTTGTCTACTGAATGATCCAATATATCAAGTCAATGAGACTACAAAGCTCAGGCAACTGTAACCTTTCTTAATCCTGTCTGTAAAATCTTGCTGGGATATCCCCAATTGGGAAAAGGATTTTTTACTTTGCTGAGATTATTTTTTTCTTATTATTACTCACTGAGCATGGTAGCCTCATATTCTAACGTCTTCCAACAGTAAAATCTTTTCTAATGATAAAAGGATTCAGACCAGTGCATTTTATATATACATTTTGTTCAGCCAAAATAAAGCCGTGTAAATGAGGTCAAAAAAGGATTTCCTGCAGCGAGACTTCCAGTATTTGCTTTGCGTCATTTTGTTTCTTTCTTACTGTAGTGCTAACAATTTTTGAGGACAGGTTAACAAATTAGCAAAGCAGATTTAATGACCCTTAGGCATTAAGCCACCTTAAAATAGAACACATCTTTAGGTGTTTTGTCTCCTCTCCCTTTGCAGTCTATTTCCACAATCCTTGACTTGTCTTTCCCACTGTTTATTCCTATCAATCTCTAACGGTAGTTTTTGAATAAATGTCACTCAATTATACTTAATATTTCAAATCAAAGACTTCCTTCCATGTATGTTCTGCAATGTAAATAACGTAAGAAGCTTCCAAAACCCAATCAGTTTTAAGTTCATGATGCAGACAGAAGTCCCACAGTAGAACAGGGGTTACTCAGTTTATTGCAGAGACAATATGTATGCGTACGACACGGGCACCGAGCTTATGTGTGGAGTTGGTGCAAGGAGCTTCTCACAGAGGACAGTTGTTCTCTTGAGATACGCAGCTTAAAGAAAAGGAAATGTTCACACTAGGGGCCTAAAGGGACACTCTGAGCAGTCCTGCTTCCAGTGTTACAGCCTCTATGCCGCTGAGCAGGCAGGGAAGCAGCATCTTGCTGGCAAGGAGAAATTCAATCTCTTGGATAAAACCCCCATGGTCCATTTCAGACTGTTTGGCTGTGGCAAGGATGCTCCCACAGCTGAGGGGATCTTTAAGGATAGGGAGACAAAGATGGTGACAGTAGTCAACTCAATTATTAGACAACTGGGTCTGTGACATCCAAGAGGACCAAGCAGTAAGTTAGTTGATGCGTACAAAGGTAGTGGACATCAGGAGGTGTTTATGTAAGTTACCTAGGGGAGAACAGGAGGAGCACCCATGGTCTACATTAGTACCAGCAACATACAGAAGTGTAGGAGGAACACTCCAGAGATAAAATTCACACAGCCAGGCAAGAGGTTAAAGTCCCAGACCCTCACAGCAGCTTTCTCTGAAATATTGGCTCTTCCACATTTGATGCCTGAGAGGCAGGCAGAGATGTGAAGTCTTAGTGGGCAGGTAAGATGACAGAGAGGAAAGGTTTAAGTACCTTAAGAACTGGGAAATACTTTGGATGAGAGCCACCAGCACAGGATAAGCTGACTGCATCTTAATCATAATGGAGGCAGGCTGATAGCAATGAAAATTAAAATTAAAAAAGGCCATAGGGGAGTGTTAAAACTGGAAGCTGCAGGTTAGCTGACAGGCGTGTGAGAGCATCTTTTTCAGATGGGTGTGACCTAGTGACCTAGGTGGACATAGCAAATATTCAGTGCATCTCTGAAAAGACAGGAAGAGAAATACACTCTTCTGTTAAACTGTCCAGAATGACAGCTGACCCGTGCACGCAATGCTAAGCAACGGAGCAAGGGCAAAGCTTAGACAAGTTCTGACATATTAAAAAAAAAAGTGCTGGTGTTCCTTTAAAGTCTGTATCGCTGACCCCTTAATGAGGATGATGAGAGTGATCAGGAAATGTTAAGTGAGATTAGAGGAGCTGCAAAGTGATGACAAATAGTAAGAGATTTCAAGTATACATGTGTACACTTGATCAATGTCTCATTAGGATGAGATATAATGATAATATTTTGGGACACAGTTTTGAATTGCTTCCTTGGACAGCTAATTTAGGACCCACAAGAAAAGATGCTATTCTGGATTTGGTCTTAAATGTGAACAGGACATAGTTTGAGAGGTGTGGAGCAGGATAGGTGCTCTAGAGTAGTGATCATACAACAATAAAATTTAATACTGTAGCAAAAGAGAACTGGCCAAAAAAATTCAGTACATGTACATTCAGTACATGTATATTCAATTTCAGGAATGGGACCTATGAAGAAATGAAGAAATTGAAAAACAAAAGGCAGAACCTTAAAGGATCAATCAAAAAAGCAAGAAACCTACAAGGAGCCTGAGGAAAATTAAAAAAGTAGGAGCCCAAGTCAAATGCATGCCACAAGAAAAAGAAACAAACCCTGTATGTGACTCCATGAGGAAGATAAAGAGGTTATTGTAGAGAATCTGGCATTTAAAAACTGTAAAACCTATCCGAACAAGGAGGACATGAAAGTCTCTCAAATATTCTAGGGCACGTGAACAGCACGGATGCTCAAACTGACAGTAGAAAGAACAGTTGAAGCAGGAAGCCAGCCTGGTAGATGGTAGGACTGCCCAGTGACAAGGACTACAAGGCATTCAGGGACAGTAAGGCCAAAGCAGAGAAACTCAGTGCGTGCTTTGCATTAATCTTTACTGCAGAATCTATTTTTAAAAATGTTGAGCATTTCAGTTATCACAACAATTTTGATGGATTGAAGTAAGGAGTGGTTTTAATACCATGTTTTCTTAAGAAAGCAATCTCACAGCCAAGGTTATTCTTTGTTAATTAATGATACAGGTGAACCTTTTACATTACTTGAGTCAAGGTTTTCTTTAAAAGTCTAATACCATTTTTTATCAGGATGTCCTGTATTGTGACTCTATATGCTTTATAAATTCAGATTCCAGGGCAGTATTGATTCTTCCTTCTACCAGTATTATGGCAGTATCCTCATTTAAATCCAGACATTCCACCTACTTTTTTTTAATTTCTAACATTTGTTCAGAGAAAGATATAATAATTGCTCTTCACCTGGCAGAGCGCTGTTTGCTTATCTTGATTAAACAGGGTTTTAAGGCAAACCTTAAAGTCCTCTGAAGGATGGAGACATTCATCTTTGAATGACACATTTAATTGCTCTCAAGGAGGAGTTTCTAACATTGTTTGAGTTCCCTCAAAACACACCAAGACTGAGGCAGAAATATCCTATGGTCACTGATACAGCCGAAGTTCATCAACGTACTCTAGTGTGCACATAAGCAGACATGATTGGTTTACGTTTATTTGTTCCAACTCAAATAATTATTTAGATATTATTACACATTTTATAATTAGTTTATGCACGTGAAGGTCTGAAGGTGAACAGAATTATTCTCAAGATGCCCAGCCTCTCTTCTTGTTCCCCCATCTCCCTCCTCTCTCTGTACACATTCTGAAGCCTTCTGCTGCTTCAATATTTTTTGGGTCACAGCTACTGTCACTGACCTCACCATTGTGTATGAGTAAAAGTACTTATATTCATTGGAAATTATAGCCGTTGTGTTTCTACCACAAACTTGACAGGATATGGTCATAAGTATGCCAATCACAGGCCAGAGGTTTTCTCCCAGCTCCAATACGCCTTCATTATTTTTTTTGTAGCAAGCATGAGAAGATTGTCACAGAAACAAGATTTCCTTCCACCTGCAGATGATGTTCTTTGTCAGTACTCTCCTCCTGCCTTTCCAAGACCTGGGTAGGAAGCACTCTGCCCTATGCTGTTCTGTATTGCTTCTCTGGTAAGAGCTATTTAATCCCATGGAAGACAGGAAACAGGAAGTGTGTCAGGGAGGAATGTTTAAAGGAAATAAAGGAAGGAAGCATCATTTTTTTCCCAAAAGGAATACCTTCCAAGGAGAATCCTAGCTCTCTTTAGTTTCAATACAGAGATGAAGTCCCAAGTGAAGACTGCTATGTCCTCTACGGTCAAAAAATCCCCAACCACCTAGTTATCAACATGACAGATACCAGTGAATGCCAGACATTTACCTCATCAAACCAGAGGGGCATCCAACAAACTTACAGCCAGCCTTGCCAAACAAAAGAAAGCTGTTTCACACAGCACTATTTAAACTGTGGAACTGGTCATCATAAGGTGATACAGAGACAAAAAAATTCTATAAATACATTCTAAAAAAGGATTAGATTAACAGAATAATGGCAGATAGGTTGGCTTAGTGTGGTAAACTAACAGATTTGGTGGTCTACATGCCATTTTTATGCTAAGCTTCATAAACCAACAATTGCTAGAAAATAGAAGGAAATACCACCCCAAGTTTGCTCTGTTTCTTGTTCTCCTTCCCTAAACATCTTCTGCTGGTACTAACAGTCCTTAGATATGACAAACTCTTTATTGAGTATGATGGACCTTAGCTGATTTAGGAAAGGTAAGTATATCATGAAACCAAGAAAATGACATTAGACATCTAGAAAAGTTTTAGCTGCCTTCTATCAAAGATGTTCTCTACTCAAACGATTTTCTGATCATTACTAATCCAGAAATTGCTACGGCTCAGTCATTTTCATTCAGACAATTTTATTAGTCAGCATTATAGAAAGCTTAAAGTTTAAAAGCATCAACAAAAATCAGGCCTATATTCTTGCACAATCTTTTCTACAATAGAAAAATACAACTCGCATGATACACAAATAAATTCTAAGCACAATCACTTTTGTAAATAAATCATTTCCACATTTCATAAATTTAAAATTTCTTTGCAGGTAGACTATTTTATTTTCACTCCAATTGTTCAAGACCAAAATTGAACACCATGAGAAAATTCCTCCAGAAAAAACCTAGTATTCATTGAATAAATTATACACTCACCTGAAGTGGCTTATTTGGTTTTCTAAAAGGCAAGAAAGTCTGTCCTTAATTTCCTCAAACCTTTCTTTCTCTTCAACAGATACTGTTCCAATTCCATCTGGCCTGTAATATTAAATATTTAATAATTGTTGATAGCTCTTCACGCTGATTCCTCTTTAAATAGCGATCTTTATTTTTTTTTTTTAAAGTGTTCAGTTAACATGTGTGTTAACTCTCCTTTCCCCTCTCCCATTGCCTTGAAGGATAAACAATAACTTGTGAATATAAAGAACAAACTGCAACCAGACAAACAATTAAACTTTTGAACTGAACTTTTAAATTCAAGTCCTAAGTTTCTACCTGATCCCAATATGAACACAAGGTAGCATGTATTTCTCCCAAATAATTCCCCAAGATATGTAATATCCTTTATCAAGAAAATTAGTACTATTGGCACAGTAGAGGGGCCTACACAGACCTTGTTGAATTTCAACTCCTTGAATCTTCCAGATATTTTCCCAGAGGTACAATGTATCTGAAAGTGATTTTAAAATAAAGGTGGGAAGCAAACTACATTGAGAAAAGTCAGAGCAGGCAACACCTAGGAACTCCCCTGCTTAGAGTGAGCATAGATTTTTTTGATCCCTTATCCCATACTGACAAACAGCAGTATGTAAACAAGACTTTCATGTAAGTATAGCATAAAGGATGCAACAAAGAAATAGCCTTTAAAAACCAAAATCACTGGCACTTTTTTAAATATAAATTTTTAAGTCCCAATAATTAATAATAAGCCTTGCATTAAGTATGTTAAGCACACACTTAGTCTAAAGTCTTAGCCTAAAGGTGTTATTAATGTATTTATATTAAAGTAGTGACAAAATTAAAGAAATCTAAATACATATTTCCCAAATTGTATTTTTGCCATGCAGTCACAACTTCTCCACATACAGCATACTTTAAAAAGAACTATCTGAAAACTTCCTGTTACTCTCTTAACTTCCAGCTCCAGGGTAACAACAGCTACTGCTTCCCACCTGAGTTTATGACCCTGACACCTAGTGCAGATCTGCCCTGTACCTCCTCCAGAGCCTCCAAAACTGTATCTCAATGTTTCTAGAACTGAGGAAATTGTAGTAAAATGGCATGAAGAAGGACAATGTTCTATGAATGTTCTATGAATCATTCTAGAATTCTATGAACATGTTTTTGCTAAATTGTTACTTTAACTTCCTGCACGATACTTAAATCTAGGAGGGATAAGTTGCTACCTGATCATGACATAAACAATTCTCTCACCCTTTAAATCACTTATATTTGTGATCTGTCAAGTCAAGGTGGAAAGAATGCCTGAACTCCTTAAATTATTGTGAAGACAACAATAAAAATCAGATATGGTGGAGGTATGAGTAACCAGGCACATCAATATACTATTGTATAAATTTGATGTGAAAGAGCAAATAACTTATCTTCTTTCTTTTGATGGATGCCAGGATACTTTACCTCAGCCTTCTGACAGATGGAACGGGCTCAAATTTAAGTAAATTGCACTGCCTGATTTCATTGTCAGGAGAGATCGTGCTCTGGAGTGATAAAGCAAATAGTTCTGTCATATTAAACCTCGCTGAGGCATGTCATATATATGACAGAAAAGACCTGGGGGTCCAGATAACAGTAAGTGAAAAAGGTGAGCCAGTAGGATGTCATATCTGTCAACCTGAACTAAAGCTAGGATCACTACGTACCGTGGACCTGTCACTTTACTGCGTTTGTTGTCATACAGAACCTCACTGACAACACCTAAAATTTTCAGAACTGTTAAATATATTTGCAGGGGATGTTTGCATAGAAGCAGATGTCCCAGAAGAAAAGGAAAGAGAACACAAAAAGGTGTTAGAAAAATGTACCACCTATAGCACTGAAAAACTTGTGTCTTGAACACATGCTTTTAGAAAACAGCACAAACTCTGAATCATTATTTTGTTTCTTCCTGTTAGCCTTATTGCAACAAGCAGAATATAAAAATGCATTTTCACAACAAAGTTCTGAGACACATGTTGTGCTGGTGATCATTTTTTGCTACTCTTGGGAATATGTATCAACTACTGAGAAAAAAGAATCCACCGAAAAAGAATCTGAGATGAGCTGAGAGAGAAAAAATAGATAAATAGTTTCAAAATTTCCACTCATTTTGTCTTCTAGATATTTTTCTTTAATTGCTTTAAAGACAGAATAAAATAAAATAGCACTGTTTTGAGCTGGTTATTTTTATTTATAAATTACTGTGCCTGCCAAGAAAATCAGACTCAAGCAGTCATTTGGTTTTCAAAGGTTTGGGTGATCCATAAAATGCGCCTTTCCTACTATCCCAAATGTTATGGATAGTGGTTTGGACTTGATTTTTTCAACTCAAAACCAGTATTCAGCTTTCTTACTGCATCTTGGGACCTCTCTTCCAAGAACTCAGCCAAGAAAAGTGATTGACTGTCTTAAGAATAGCTTTCATTTTAACATTATCTTCTCAAGAAGGTAAAGGGAGAGTGAATTTTCCTTTCCTCCACATTCTTTTCCTCCTTATTCTTCACAACTGCTTTTGGGATTAGAGAACTAGGTGAAACGGTGAACACTCAAAACCTGAGTCTCTCTCTCACTTATATTAGTTCTCCATTTTGTCAGAACTCTGTCAATTGGATTTGGATTGGCCTGTCTTGTCTGCTTAGATCACAGTCTAACTGGCACAGACGTAATGTTGTCTCTGGTCACATCTCAAACTGTTTAATTCACTCAGACTTAAATATCGAAAGAGATTTGAAATAAACACCTCATGAACTAGAGCTAGTAAATTCAAGTGGGAAGTAGCTGTTCGACCATAAGACACTTAAATAATGACACCAAAAATAGAGGTTGACCAGAATTTTTAAAGAAACCTTTACTGTGACAATCTTGCAAGATTGCTGTCCTGATGGCAGTTACTCTAGGGAAGCTGATTGATTAGGTGGTGTATTTAGGTTTTCCTCTGGGAATGGACTGTTTTTCCTCTCTTGATATAATCCTTCAAGGCTTGGAGTACCCTCTAGAAATATTTTGCTGTCTAGAGGTCCTAAAACCTGTAGTAATTTGCAGAGATCACTTGATGCATTGTAGGATTAAGATTCTTGTGAATAGCTATGGCACGTGAGATAAAAATGGTATTCCAGTTCCAATGGGAATTAGATACGATGGACACTGGGTTGACTGTAGATTGTTTCCGGCCTTCAACTTTGGAAACAGCTTCTCCTAGTGGCTTCTTAGAGAGTGAATTGTTATCTCAAGCAAGACTGCTTTGTTGAGAGAGCCTTGTGAAATACTAACTGAACATGACTGACTTTGCTTTTTTCCTCTGGAACATTGTTGGTACTGGTGCTTTTGGCATAGCTGCATATTTTAAAAATATTTAAAGTCTTTTCAATAAGCTTTCCTCATTAAAAACATAGACCATCACTTTGGTCTGTCATGAAGAAAAAAGAGTATGAGGAGAGGAATGCACAGATTGATATTCTAACATGTACAAACACACACACACATAGATGAGAACGGAAAGGCTGACCAAAAGAATCTGCCAGAGAAAGATGAGAAATTATGATGAAAAACAAAATACAAGAAAAATACTTCAGCTAAGGTCTTACTTCAAGACATTTATATAATAAACTACATTTCAAGGGCACAGGAAAAACAAAAGCAAAACTTAAATGTCATCTTGGCTCCTAGAAACAAATTGTTTTAGAAGACTTCAGTGCTTTCTAAGAGCTCTTGTTTTTGAATTCAGCAGGATGCACAATAAAATGGAAGAACAGCGACAATTTTCAAATTAGCAAGATAAAAGTTTGACTTTTTGTTTCTTAGTAAACTGAAAATTAAATTGTTTAGAATTTTGATATAGAGGTTTTATTATCTATTTACAGGACTTTAATATCCAAAGACTAATAAGCAAATTTTTCTTTAAAACACAGTTGCATTAATTAAGGCTTTTGCACAGTCCATGGTTTATGTTAGACAAATCTAAGAAAAAACAATGATTTACATTATCAGCTTAGAAGCAGGCAGAGCAGACATCTTTTTATTAACAGAAAATGAAGGGAGCAAATTATCACGTGGCATTTAAACATAGCTTTAACCAGCAGGCACTTGAAGAGCTAGCATTTTGTTGTTTATATTAACCATTCTTCAAACATTCTGACAAAAAAAAGGGCACAATAGAGCCTTCTGTTGTACGCATTTTTCAGGCTGATCCTACATCTGCTTACAGGTCATACCCTCTTTTTCACAAGTGAACGAAAAAGACCAATTCTGAAGGCCACTAAAACAGATTAAGATGATAAATCAGGTTAATTTTAATGATCTTTTACGCAGTTATATTTTAGGTAGGATTCATTAATGCCCTTCTACTGAAAAGCTAAGCACGTACTAATATATGATCATTCTACCCAAAGTATAAGGGTATGTATTGGCATTAATCAGTTGAAATTAATGACAAAACAATGTAAAATGTTTAGGAAAGGTGAGAGTATGTAATAGCATTAGCTGTTCTTTCATCACCTAAGATGGCAAGTATCACCTTAACTATGCAGAACTTTGTTCTAATATTTCTTAATAATGTGTGAATTGTGATTAATTTTCTATTGATAATTTCTCTGAGGCTTTTCAGAAGCAGATTTGTTTTGGCATGTTGAACAATGTGCCTCTGTTAATACTGTAGTGAGGACACATTTTATTATAACATTATTATAGTCACTACCACTTTCCAACACAGGGCAGTATCCTTCCTTAAACCAAAGGTGAGGTCAACATGGCTTCACTTGGTACTTGCAACAGGGTAAGGAACCTTGCTTCTAGCTTTGAACTCAGGACAACCCTACTGATAACTTTCTTGTGGCTATTTACAACAGTAATATACAGGAAGTTCTGTCACTAATGGAACAGCATTAACTAAAAAAAACCCCCAAACTTAACTATTTAGAGGGGCCTCACATCAGAGGCTTGGGGGTATGACGCTTGTAAGTGAACCACTTAAAAAGGAGAACACAGATTAAATTAAAGAAGGTTTACCTTCCTCTGTGCTCCATATACCTTGGAGATGCTCAGCTTCCAAAAATGAAAGATGAACCGGATGATGCAAGATGCTTGGCACAGGGCAGTACGTAAAACTGAAAGACCTAGCGTAAAAGTTCTATTCTCAGCGTTGCCCAACGAGCCTCAGAAAAGGGGAAGATTACATTCACCTGAAGAAAAGTGATATAAATGTCCAAGGATCAACTAGTTTTTCCAGCTTTGAGAGAACACTGCTTCTCATCTAGAAGCACAAACTCACATAGCATATCAATCCTAAAAGGTATATTTTCTCATTCCAGTATTCTGGGGAAAGGGTGACTGGTAACAAATGACTTCTGAATAAAAAAAAGCTTTCAGGTATGAGAACTCCACTCTCACTATTTCCATTATAGAGGACTGATAGAAAAATAAGACAAACTACAAAACCAAAAGACTCCTGTTAAGTCTCTAGATGCTGTATCAAACAGACAGAGAATTTATATAAGATGCTGGTAGAATGATGGAATATAACTTCTGATGTAACACACTTCCCTAAAGATCCACACTATAAGGGATCTCAGGCTCCTTCCTCCAGCTGTTGGACAGCCTTGGAACAGATCTAAGATTAAAGCAGAAGGCCCAATTGCCGATAAAAATCAGGGAAAGAAGACCTTGCACCTGCTATCATTACAAGACAGACAGAATGCGTGGGGTTGAGGGTGAGTAAGAAGCACAGCAGAAAGAGGAAGCATTTTCAACTGCTTAAAACTGAAAGGTTCCACAAAATCTTGCTAGCAATGGTTTCTTGGGAAAACCATCTAAGAAGTCTATATGCTATTCAAATATTTTTATATACAAAATTATACATACAAAAACATAACACTTCTGGGAAGAGATCAACTGGACAAAACCTTTCATGTCAGATGGTGACCATGTGAAGAGAAATGGTGAAACTACTGACGTAAGTTCTGGAATTTTAGATTAAATCTTATTAGACATTGTTTATGGAAGATACAAAATGGAAGGAGAAACCAGCAAGATACAGACAACCTTACTTTAATGCTAGAGTTAATTTAGTCAGAAGAGAAGGAAATATCTATTCAGAAGCTCCACAAAAAATGATCAGAAGAGACAGAGCACTGTAATGATATTATTTTCCTTATTTTTACAAAGTTCCTTGTCCCAGATTTGAAAGGGATGATTTCTCTGAACATTCTTTTATCACTTGACACAAAGTGTAAAAACGCAATAAATGGTTCTTATCACAAAACATTGAAAAATGAAAAGAAATATATGAATGCATAGCACCCTCTGAAGTTTCCATAGTTTCATTTCTCTTATGTGTTCATTTACTCCACTTTAATATATTTCTTCCAAGCATAACAGGAGCAAGAAGCCTATCAGAGAGTCTACAGTGCCAAATGATGGCAAGGATCTAAAAAGAGCTCTCAGAGAGGGCAAGGCTATTGCAGAGATACGAAATGAATTCTTTGCGCTGGTGTTTATTATGAAGGAAATTAAGAAGACTCCTACGCTGGAACCCTTCTTTGTTCACAGAAAAAAATCTTTATCTTCAGCACAGAATCTGTCCAAACTTAAAGCAACTAAGAAAAAGCTTATGGAATAAATTAGAAAAATGGACAGCAGTAAGTAGCTAGGGCCAGAACTGAATTACCTATGGTTGTGTGAAAGTTCTCACCAAGAACTGCCTTCCTCCTGAGGAATGGTAGGTGAAGAATGTGAGATCAATTTAAAAGTCAGAAGTCTACCGGGGAGGTGGTAGGGGCAACTACAGGCCAGTAAGCTTTACATACATCCCAGAAAATTAGAATGAACTATAATATAAGGATATTTAAGGATAAAATTAAAGAAAATGGGGTAAATATTATCTATTGTGAAGAAGTCTGTAGGACGCTGAAGCCATAAGGCAGAGAAAGCTTACCTTCTGATCTTCTTGAAGTGCTCTAAAGGGATCAAAAACAGGTGGATGAGTGTGATGTGACTGATACGATGTACCTGGATTTCTAAAAATCTTTTGTCAGAGTCCCTTAACCAAAGGCTTTTAAGGCAATTAAACAGTCGCTGAGTAAGAGTGCAAGTCCTTACATTTACAGTGAAAAAAGAGAGAGTAGGAATAAAGGGTGAATACCTGCATTGAAGGTAAGTTATGAGTAGAGCTGTGCAGGGATCTATGCTGAGACCTGTGTTATTTTACAGTATTCATAAATGACCTGGCAAACAGCTAAGAACTGAGGTGACAGTAAATGCAATTGTAATGATAGTTATGTGGCATAGTGTGGAGTTCCAGAAGGACCTTATGAAATCAAGTAGCAATAAAACAGCAATGATCAAGATAGATAAATGTAAGGAGAAATCAGTTGCTATTCAGGACAAAGATCTTGGTGTTATGATGGATAATTCCATGAAACCTCCTCTGTTCAGTAGCAGTCAAAGAAGCAAATCAACATTGGGAATTACCAGAAAACGTTAATGAATTAGCAGAAAACATCCATCCAGGGTAATCAATGCATGGTTCACTCATGCTTCTTGAATCTTAAACAGTAAAAAGACAACAGAGAAGGATTTTTTTTTTTTTGTCTCTCCTCTATCCCTTCCAATAGCAACAGAGAATGAAATGAGAAGTGTAGGAATTAAGTTCAAAGCAAGAGATCTTCAAGCAAGAGGAGGCTGAGTTGTGGAACTTGCTGCCAAGGGTGTTGAGGGTGCAAAGGGCTTACAGAGGTTCAGGGGTGCAATGGACAAGTACCTGAAACAGATACTCACTCCAGGTTACAAAACAGGCATATTCTGAGCTGCAAAGAGTTGGAGACTGAAAGAGCACTAAGAGGAAATATTGCATATGCTTGCCCTTCTCTTACTCCAAGCTGGTCAATGCTGGAGACAGGTGACTGGCTTAGAAGAACCCTGACTCAGTATGACTGTTCTTCTATGTAAACATACATGCGCTGAAGATTTCAAAATGAAGGCAGAAAGAAACTATTTATCTTTGGTTATAAACTGATTTTTGTAGCATTAGTTTCACCTTCACTTCTCCTATATGAACTTGCAATAAATCAGCTGTCTTTCTGAATAGAAAAAGGTATAACCAGGGAATATGCTTGAATTTTGAATTTTTCAATTCAGTCTGTAACTCAGCAGGTGGAAAGAAGTCACTTTGCACTTCATGTGATACTCACCAGCATCCATTTCAGACAAGAGGGACTGAATAGAAGTCACAGCATGAAAAGTAGACAAAAGTGAATATGATGGGGAAGAAAACAATAGCTCCTACCTGGACTGTTTAGACTGAAATGTCAGCATTCAGGAATATCCTATAGTTCTTTGTTCTGCCCATTTCACTTTCACCAGAGATACACAAGTGCATGCGTAACTGCAGTGCAAAAAGTTTGCTTGTGAACTAGTGACTTTGATGTGGACCATATAGTGGAACATTTCAGAAGAAAAACATTATGAAGAGGAGCCAAAGGAGAAGCTTTTGTAAAGTTATATAGCACCAGCAGCACAGCCAACGGAAGCTGATTTTATTTACTGGAGGAAAAGGAATCAGTTGATTCAGAAACAAGGATGTGTTTTTGTTTAAAAAATCAGCAAGGCTATTCTTTTACTAAAATATTTTGCTTTTTGGCTATTTAGGAAGAGAATATCTTAAGAATATCATCCACAAAAGCAGAAATACGTTTCCTACATAAGCAGTTTGTTAGCCCAGTTGTAATGCTCTTCCAAGCAGGAAAGGAAAGGCACGAATGAGGCTTTAATTCCTCAGTCTAGGACTCAGCATATTGTGTTCGATCCTGCATAAACATTTCTGTTCCCACACCAACAACATTGGCATAACAGACACACTAAGTACCAGCACGCTTGATAACTCTGTCAGAACTTGTTACCTACATCTTCATCTCAGGAAAGAAAACAGTTGGGGACTGTTCTCTGGTCCTGAGACCAGGTGGCAAGGTCTGCTGAAAACAGCCTACACCAGAGCTCAGTTCAGGTCTCCTCTGTGCTCCACAATGTCCCTGAAGCTCTAGGACAACAATTTACTTTTATGTGTTTATTCCACGTGTTTTGATGTACAACCATGGCTATTGTGTTACAGTCTGCAAGAGCATTACAGCCTGCAGCATGAAACAGAGTTCATATTTCAAGTCCTAGGGGTGCAGCAAAAGAGCACAGGGGATACTCAAGGGTTCAAAATCTGCTGGAAGAGTTCTGGAGACATAAGAAGGGTGGAAAGAGCCAAAGCTGATTCAGCCTTGTTCATGGTGTTTACTGGGAGCACTATTCAGTATGTGCAATCCCACAGCCATGCCTGGGATCTTAAAGGGTGTCTAAGACTAACGGACAGTTGGGTCCATTGTATTAGACTGGTTCCTCACCAGTTTTATTTAGCAAATTAGCTGTAGTCATTGGTGTGCTCAGCACATGTCCTGGTATGGCCCCAGCATATTTTGTAGATTTGCTCTGACTTGTGCTCGAGTTTCTCCTCACCAGACTATCAGAAATGAAAGCGAGTGACACCTTTATCTGATCATTTGACTGATGTCACTAGATTGCCTGCTACTCTAAAATTCATGCCTAAAAGAAATTGATAATTTGAACTACAGGTATGGCTGCATTTCTACATGCTCCTCCATCACCTGACTTCAAGATCATTTTTGATGATCTTTCTCAGGCTAGTGGAAGGTCTAAGATCCCTCTGTGAAGCAGAGGTGAAATATAAATTGAATACATCATGCCCAGAGTATAAAGCTCTTTGTCTTTGTTCTGTGGTCTTTCTAATTCTCAGCCTGACTTATAAAACTAAGATGTATAACGCCAGGGATCAGCCTAGAACTTTGGCCTGTTGTGCATTGTCTGTAAAATTCTTTTTTCCCTTTTACTATTTTTTAGTGCTGCGGCAGATGAATGAGTGGATGTATTATGTGTGTCTGTCATCCTCAGTGAGTGTGTCTGTTTCTGTCCTTGACTTACTTTTCTTCTTTCTTCATGTTTCTTTTTTCTTCCTTTTTACAATATCTCAGTTCTAGTCAGACCCTCTCTGTTCAACACTTCTTTTATTCCTAAAACACTCATGCTATTCAGAGAATATCTGTACAGAAGGAATAGACAGAATACAAACAGAGTGCTTACCACTGTGTAAATGATGTGCTCCCTGAGATATTTTCATGCACTGCATGCACTGTTGTCCTTCACTTAAATTATGAAATAAAAAGAAACGTATCTACCTTTCTTTTGAATTCTTGAAATAAGTTTGAGCAATTATCACTGTATATTTGTCTTGTTAGGTTGAAACCAGTAATAAAAAGGCTAGAAACAACAAAGACTTAGACTCAATAGGAAATACGAATGTGTCAGGTTCTTCAGGAACTGACAAAAGCAGCATGCTTTTACAGAGAATATGTTACCAACTAAGAGCCAGAAAATCTCCTAACTCACCAGTATGAACATTAAGATTCTTGAGAGTATTTCAGGTACATTCAAAAACATTTTAATTTTGGCTATTATTATCAAGGATTACATAATGTTAATCTCACACTACCAAATCACTCAGGTCGCAAATGCCCAGCTCCTGTCCTCACAGATGAAGCTTTGTCTGAGGCAATAAAGGAAACTATCCTTTTTAAGGATTGTCCCTTCTTCACTGGCTCAAGGACGAGTAAAACGGCCTCTGTGACTGACTGGTTGCAAGGCAACATAAGCATATGTGTTGGGAAGAAAATCTCTCTCCTGATACCTACCAGGATTCAGTTTTGGGGATTTACTGACAGCATCACAGTAATTGCTTTTTGGGACTGTGAGTAGGTTTTCCTCTAGTAACAGGATTGGATCAGCTGAGATCTATTGGTCTTTCCCTTGTTATTTTTGAACTTCTAAAACATATTTCCTACAGCAGTCTACAAATCTAGTGTGCACAGTAGGGTGGAAATGCATGTTGTCCTATAGATTGCCTGCCCCACTCCCTACTTTAGTACAAGGAAGACATGGATAAACTGGGGCAAGTTCAGTGGATGGCCACCATGATAGTCAGAGGCCAGAGCACTTGCTCTGAGGAAAGGCTGAGGGAGCTGGGCTTCTTCAGCCTGGAGAATAGGTGGTGTCTAGGGGGACTGAATGAGAGCCCCCCAGCTGCTACTAGGAGGTTGACAAGAGACAATGGATATAACTACACTGAAATAAGACAGGTTCAAACTGGGTAAAGACCTAACTGGATAAAGCCCTGAGCAACCTGGTCTGACCTCACAACTGACCCTGCTTTGAGCAGGAGGTTGGTCTAGAGACGTCCTGAGGTCCCTTCCCACCTGAGCTATCCAATGATCCTTTCTCCAATACCTGCTGTTCAACAGCAATAATAGTTCCCTCACAATTTGGAATAAGACACAGATGAAGCAAAAGCTTCTTTTAAAGAATGTGCTTAGCACAGCAAAGAAACAACTTATTTTTTTCCAAGTCTTTCACTTGCAATTGGAAGGAAGACATCATCCCAAGAGCATCACTGTGACCAACAGCTCCTGAAGCAGCCTACCACTTTAGCTGAAAGAAATCCAGAAGTGTCCTAGCTCTTCCTGGCTCGGGGTCATACCACATTCCCAATATATGTTATTTCTCCCTGTGGTTGCACAGCCAGAAGAACTCAGTATAGTGTGATTAGTTGCCAAGCTACAGACTATAGAAAAAGAGTCAAAACCTCCCTTAAACTTCAAAATTGTTCAAAATGTTCACTGGAAACACCATTCATGAACACAACATAGACGCAGAATGCAGAAGACTACCTTTGTAACAGGATCATTTCCTTTAGCCTTGAATCAACCTGTCTATACAATGCCCAAGAAAACACACTGCATTAAGACAGTACAAACTGAAAGGAGATTGCCTTTTTATTTAAATAGTAATCTGTATAGAACCTCCAATACCCCTGAAGAAACTTTCATGAGCAGATTTCTGTTGTGTGCAACTTCCTTACCTGGTGAATGCAAGAGCCTAAGAGCCTATAAATACTTCTGCTTCCTCCTAAGGCTATGAATTTAAAAATATGTCATTAAATTACCTGTTACCATGAACATGAGAAGCACAAAATGCAAAACTGTAGTGGAGCAAGGTTGGATCAATGACAGAACCATTTTCTGAATGTTCAATCAATTCACTGAGATAGCAAAGATGGCGGTGACAGCCTCTCACTCCATAGCGAGCACAGTATTCATCTAATACGAAGACTTGACCTGGGCTAAACCAACCCTGAAAGAGAAAGGCAAAAACCCCCACCACATTTTGAGATTTCTTTTGCCACTCACAGCTTTGAAATCAAACAAAGAACAGAAGCATATATTTTTATGTGCATTACATAAACTTTTTATACTACAATGACTTATATCTGACTAATGCTGATGGCACTGTAAGCTAGATCCAACAATAGCCCTCTTGCTGAAAGGAGTAAAAGTCAGGAAATTATCTGCAGTTCTGAGTTACCACTACTATGAAATATACAGTTTACAAAAACATGCTAATACATCCAAGTCTGGTACAGATTCAATGATTTAAAAACCTAATATAAACTAACACTTCAAAATAATTAATTTTGTTAAGAATAATTAATTGTAAGGTATGATAAAACATTTCGGTAATGCTGAGGAACATTAACATGGACATTAAAACACAGTTTCTGGATGACCAGTTCCCCGTGGCTGCATCTTTAATGTGAGAGAACCACAATTTGACCATAAACCTTGTTTCTTATGTAATATGCATGCACTTTTAACAACTTTTTAACAACTTTCACTAGCAAAGAGATACAAAGCTAGGTAGTTTGTTAAAAGCCATCTGAGTAAGATGAATGTGATTTGACCTTAAATAATTAGATATTCTGGGGCATACTGAGGGCTGACTCAGGCAGAGTCCTGTTGAGACCAGAACAGTGTAACCCTGACACAGACAGGAACAAAGTATAGACTCCTTCCCACCACAAAACCAGTTCTTGAGTGAATCCAGAGTGTAAAAAACCACCCTGATTCTTGATGTAGACATGTAAAACAGAAAAACCTTGATTGCCTTGCCTCCCAATATGAAAAAAAATAGCATAGTGAGCTTCCAAAATGCAGCAGGGAGAAAAACAGAAATGTTGGGAAACCACAGCTACCACAGCTGTTCTAAGGAAGCATTTTTCTTTGTTCTTTTCTTAATTGTGGTGATATTTCCCTCTCATTATCCCTGACAAATGGTTAAGAGAGATTAAGGAACACCTGAACTCAAATATACAAATAACTTTGATAAGCAAAATGATTTTGCAAGTCATGAATTTATGACATCAGTTTAGCAGCTGAAGACCCATATTTCCCTATTGCTTGTGAATACTTCTGCAAGCTCAGATGTTTAATATTTATAAAAAAATCAGCAAAAATACTATTAAACAATACTTAAAAATATATTCACACCAGGTTTAAATCATCTCTGTTTTTAGTAAAAGACTTGCATGAGAAAGGGATTTAAATTTTATATTCTCCTCCAAGTCTTGAATTTAATATATTATTTCCAAACAAGAACACCTCAGTTATTTCATAAATTTGCTTGCTCCTGATTAATTTCTTTGAAGTCAATGTTTCCACTATCTTTAAAGAGCTTCAGCTGTTTCTAGAGAACATTTAGCTTTATTACAGCACCCAGAACAGTACTCAGTGTTTTAAAATAATATCCAGTCATGCTGCAACGGCTCATGTAGTTTACACAGTGTTTGCCAGAAAATATGGTATTTCATTGGAAGAGGAAAGAGAAGGGATTTTAACTGAATTTCTGCAATAATACGTATTCTAGCCCTAAATATAATAAACAGTGGTAATTGTGATTGATATTGTACCAATAAGTTGTCATTGTCATTGATCTCTTTCTACATTTTTATGGAAAACATGACAAAATGCTGCATGTTGACGCCTAGCAGTACAGAAGGAAATAATTATTAAAATTTCTGTACATTCTCATAGGAGAAAATTGTGACAAGAATACAAATTTTGAAAGAACTCATTACTTTAACTTCAGTGTCTGTAAGAGATCTGTTTAAGTGTGGTCATTCTCATATAAATATGCGCCTTTCTTGCCCTTGTTCAACCCCGTATCATGCGTCTCACAAACACATAACAACTATATGCTACAGAGTATTAGATAACTGTGTATTTTTAATTGAATAATTGAAAAAAAAAAAAAAAAAGAAGCTCCCCAATACTGAGAAGTATGTAAAATTAAAGAAGTTTAGGTCATACGGTATTTTAATACAGAACTGTGTTTAATATTAATTCTTAAACATTTTTATTTTTACAAGTTATATGTGTGGTTACTCTGTATTTATTGAAACAAAGGGATGCATTGTTTCTAAAAATGATAGGAAATGAGCTGTTCAGGAAAAAAAAAGTCACACTTACATGTTCATGCATTGTATTGCTACCTTAACATTCCCAGTTTTTTTAATTTAAAAATACAGTTAAATATGCAATTTAACAAAAAATGATCACCCATTCTACTTATTAAAATATGAATTTTAAAAAGAACAATAAGAAATGCATCTGCTTTATGGTTGCTATAGCACTGTGTATTTCAGCTAACCTCTTCTAAAAGTTCCTGATTTCAAGGTTATATTAAGTGTCTTACTATATTATTATTATAAAAAAAGATTTTGACCCCAATGCACTGTTAGAAAGCTAACCATTTTCTCTTTGAGTGCCAATTACTTTGTACAGATGTACCTTCAGGCCTCTTTGATTCAGTGTGCAACCCACAGACAGAAAATGAGTCCTTTAAGTTTTTCTATACATACTTATCTGGTAGTATTTTAAAAAGGAAGCAACTGTCATCAAATAATCAATTTTTTCCCTTTTTTACACTTGCAAACAAACCTAAAAAACCTCATCATTATCTTTGTATTGCATGCCTAGTCAGACCAATGGAAAAAAGAAGTAAAAAAAAAGTTACCCTTTTTTGTTGCTGTTGGGATAGTAAAGTAAAAAAAAAAAAAGTGCTATGAGGCATTTTATGTCCTTAGTGAGAAATCACTGTTTCAGACACGATATCAGGTGAAAAATAAAGCCTCAGGAAGTTACGAGCTCTGACCCACACAAACACGTTTAACAAGTATGTATAATCTACTGGAATTCCACAAGATTGTTGCTGGTTTTCCCTACTGTAAAACAAAACCTGAAGTAGCCCCATCCTCAACTCCTAGTTCACAGAGTATAGAATAGAGAATGTTATGTAGGAAAGGGAAACTGCGGCTACAAATATGGAAGCATGTTATGCCAATATCTTATCTTTAATGGCTGTCTTTGAATGTGAAAAACATTCATTTTGATACAGAGATTACACTTTACTAGTTTTTGTTTAATAATTATACTCCCATCTGTTGTTTGCAATTCAGGTAATACATATATGCCCATATATCTACATTGCTTCTGCTTCCCTTCTTTTGGCGTTTTTCCTTCTTCACACCACAGTGGAATGAAGAATTACAAGACAGGTGAAAATGTCTGACATGAAGCGACTACATTTGTACTTAAAATGCCTGTACAGGTGTCAGTAAATCCTACCACAGGAGCTCTTCTTACCATTATCAGAACCTTCTGTTTTTATTCAAACCTCCATAAAGGACATGATAAATTTCAGCTGATAAAATCAGAGACAGTTTGGGTCTCTGCTTTCTATTGAGTGGCACAGCAGCAGCTTGCAAGTGTATAATTTTCAAATTTGAAACCAATCGATCGGACCCTTTATTCCAACTACAACTGCAGCTATTGAATGAACTAGGAAGAAAGGACTACTTTGTAACAACTATTTCTCACTTCTTTGTATCTATCCTCCAGCCAGTACTCACCAAACAAGAATATGAGTCATTCAATCTGTGATCCAAGGTCTGCCTCTGAAGCAGTCTGAAGAGGGAAGCATGGTCAAATTTGCAGGGATTAGCAGAAATAAACTCATCCATGCCATGTTTCTGACCACGGTCCGTATCTGTTCACACAAAGGAAAAATGTGCAGAACAATACATGTGAGTGTGTGTGCAGACTTACAAACACAAGTGTACACATGGCATGTAAGACTCAATATATGAACTTTCTTGAAAATATGTCAAAGAAAAAAGTCACATAGGTAAATGCTTGCAGGTGACTTATTACAGAATCTTGGTTTTTAATCTGAAAATAATATTACTGAATTATTTTTCTATCATACCAATCTATGCAGTGTAACAGTGAAAAAAAATAAAGTCGCTACTCACTGACAGAGTAAACAAAATTTAGAAAGGCTACCGGAAAATACAACATAGTACATTAAAGTAATTCTTAAAGCATGGTTTTCTAGTGGAGCTCTTCAAATGTTACAATTTAAAAAACAATAATATGAGTATGAAAAAAATGTGTTCTATAATTTCCTAGTTTTGTGTAGCTCTCTAATTTTAGAAAAATAACCAAATAAATATCCTTTCCTCCATTGCAAAAAAAAAAGAAAAGGTTTATCCATTTATTTCTTCAGATAAGAAAGAGCATCTTTACTGCAGATCAAAGTACTACTCATAGAAATATTCACCATGGCTTGAAGCCTACTTCTCAAATGGCAAACTGGAGCAGAAATGAACACACTGGCTTGAGCTAGGTCATTTCCAGCCTTCTTTTTGTACTCAGCTTTTAATGAGACAAACCTTAATGTAGTAATGGCAAAGAGCCCCTTCAACCTTTCAGCAAAGAGTAGTGAAAAAGGGAGCAGCATTTTTGTGTAAATACATTGAGAAAACATACTATCCCAAATGGCACTTCAATCAAAGGCCCAAATTTATTGTTCTTCACAGATTGCATCTTTCAACGCCTTTAAACCCCGCGGGTTTATCAAAAGAGAAGCTCTAGTGATTGCTTTCATTAATGCTATGTTTTGTCAAAGTCCTCAATGTGAATTATCTATCAAGTATGGACAGAAAAAGCCTTACAGTGCCCAAAAGGACTAGTTATGTATTAGCACATTATCTGTCTTGGATTCTATAGACTGTACTGGGGTGAACAGTCCTATCAACTTAAAAATTGACTTCCCCTTTCAATAGGGTCTTAGCTCTTTGTTCCTTTAAATTCAAACCTAGGTCTTTTTATATTCGTTACTAGAAAAGTACAGATCTAAGTGTATCCTAAATGCAATTTTGAAAACCTGCATAGTACAAATCTAAAATTTCTAAAGAAAAGGAGACAAAAGTTTATTGATTAAACCCAATTATAGAGTCAGGTTCATAATAAAACTCAATATTGATCTGTGGGCATGATGCTAACATAATCAGTCACATTTAGAAATTTAGCCCCAGATCATATTGATCCATGTCAAGTCCAACTTTCAGCTGTATTTGTGGATGGGAGAATTATTTAATTCAAGCTGAAGGATCTGCAGCATCACATCCTGGAAAGATGCAGAAACTAATTCATATCACTTGGCTTTGCACTGTCAAAGCAAGAGTCACATCCATGTGACAGATTTCACCAAGGTGGATGTAGCAAATAAACAGTATGACAATACATCGATGGTGTAAGGTATGAGACCATCATCCCAGAGAAACAGCAGCATGTATTTTTAATGGTTTAAGGATCAGTAGCATATGTGATTACATAGATTAACAATATTTCCATGAGCATTAGATTAGCCTATTGCTAATGACAAACTTAGCTCATATTTTTGACATAGGTACATGAAATGTTCTCTCTTAATTAGTGCAATTTAAATGTATTTAACATGAATTCAAAGATAAACAACTGATATCAACACAACTACATTACTGAAAGTACTAAACTACAATGTGAAGTTATCTATGGTTTCCAAAATGAACCACACACAGATAAGTTTTCCAAACACAATATGTTTAACATGTGACTGATTTCTACGTTTCTTTTAAGTTTTCCTTCTTACACAAAGATCTGATTTATTGAACCATTATTTACAGTAAGGCAGATGACAGAAAAGAAGAAGGATTATTATTTCTTTCTGCCATTGGTCTCATGTACAAATTATACATAGCTGAATCTTTCTTAAATTAACCAGCTTGATTTTTTTCTCTCAACCACACAAATATAAGACTCCCCTTTTTAAAACGAAAATCTCTGTAAGTACTGACAAGTAATTAAGTATTTTGAAATCAGGAGACTGGATGATGCAAATGAAACAGATTCAACATTCTGATACAGTCATCCAGATGATCAGAATGTGTAAGGTGACCTATTGAATACAGTGCAGCTTGTGAAAGCAGAATCTGCTATTACAGAATTTGGGAAAAAAAAGCAAAAATATTTATTTAAAAATATAAATACTTCTAGGTTTAATCCTACAGAAAGATCACCATCTTTTTAAGTGAATCAGACAGTACAAATAACATTGTAAAATAGTAACAGAAGATCTGTTACCAAATATATTTTAGCAACAGAAAAACAATTAAAAACTTACCTTTGCCAGCTGTAGGCAAGCAGGAAATAATAGAAAAATAGATCTAGTGTAGTACACTACATTTTATTTCACTGTTATGATATACAAACAAGATAACTGGTAAATCTTTTTGAAACAAAAAGGATTTTGAAAAAAATGTAAGAACTTGATCAAAGATTATGAGGAATTTATAAATGTTATATGACTGTAATTTAAAATTTATTTAACAACCTACTTGTAAAAACTGTTGGAGTGATCATATTTTCCAAAATCCTACACAAATGAGCTTTAGATGTCCTGTTCAAGCTACATGCAAATGCAAAAGACAGAGAGTGCTATATTGTGATATACAGTTAAGAAAAAATACAATTCCATTTTATTCTCTGCACTTTCTCAATCTTGGGAAATGTTTGGAAGATATCTGAGGAGAACTCCAAAGCAGTAATACTTCTCCTGCTTTTTCACAATTAATTTTCTTCCCTTCTTAATGGAATTTGTTGTCCTGCTTTCAAGTTGCCTCTAACTCAAGTTCATTGTTTTGGCTGCTATTTCCATGTTACACTGTCTGTTTCAGGTTGTGTATTTATTTTATCCTTTGGAAACTGTTAGCCAAAAAACTATCCATTTTTTTTTGGATCAAGATAGGACAAATATATATATTTTAAAACCATGGTAAAAACTTAAAAAAGCTATTGCAGGAGTTTTAGCAAGTTCTTTGGGTGTTCTTTTAGACAAGGATATTCATTTTGGCAGAATAGCATTCTGAATATGCCTTTTGCCATTTTTGCAAGAAACTTCCAATTTTAGTCCAGCTGCAAAGGCTATAAAAATCACCACATCCTCAGTGACTCAGTAGAATTGAGCAACCAAGAATTCCACATTTATGGCACATGCTTGAGTGGTGATAACCAAATCAATAGGCATCATTTCTGTCCTGTTCCAGCCCAGAAGCAAATACAAGTTTTCTGCAGCATTTACTCTGTGCTAGGCTGAACTACAGGAACTGGCCTTGCAAAGTGGTGACCTCCTCCCTTCTGTGGCTCTCTATGACATCCCTGCTTGAGTTTAAGCATCATGCAAGCAATCTGAACTAACTCAGGCAGGCAGGACAGAAAACCAGGTAGAGACAAGAAATCTGGTATTGCAGGGATTAAAAAGATTTAAAGACTAGGAGTAGTAGGGTAAGAACTACGACTGATCCAGAAGAGGCTGGAACTGGTTAGATGAAGATGAAGGTGCGCTCCGTACAGATAGTGACAGTTTACATTGGGAACATTTTGATTCCTGATGATTGACCAGGACTCCAAAGTGCTACATGCTGAGAAACAAAGCCAAAGGAAAATCTATGCCCTCAGAACCTTATAATTTCAATATCAGACAATGAAATAACAGATGGAAAGAAAGTGGCAGAATGTGAGAAAGCAGCTGGCCCATATGGCCCGACCATCAGGCTGGGGATAGCACACTGATGGACTGCCAGTATTTTGCTGAAGGACAGATTTCAAGAGGATACTAGTGAGTTTTTGCAAGTTTCTGAGTAGCACAGGAGAGAGCATAAAGGTGACTTACTGACTGCCTAAGGTGGTGGAGGCCAGTGTTAACCTTTTCTTTCTAAAAGGGAGATGGGGTAGTTGGAGGCAAGCAGGAATGGGATGTGAAGGGGAATGGGGGAACATGCAGGGAGGGTGGAGTTACTCCATGCTTCTAGGTGGCAAAGTGTACGATGGATATAAAGCTGCCAAACCTGCCGAGACAGCTATGTCAAATGAAAAAGTATGTTTTATTTCTGTTTGTTTCTAAAATATTTAATTAATTAAACATACGAACATCTCAGAAATATTTTAAAGAACTGCTTTACAAGAACATTACTAACTATATCAAAACTGAGCAATGCCACCATAAGGTTAGTGGTGGTATTTCTTGCGTGTATGTATTACGACACCAGTACCTTAATATTAATCATATTCTGGTTTTCCCACAGAGTCTCTGATATAGCCAGCTCAAAGATTGAGAGTGATATAAGTAACATTTAAAAGAAATATGAAATTAATGATTTATTCCCGTATCATTAAACTATGATAGGGAGAGAAATTTTATAATGCTTATCATCGGTATATCCAAACTGATGGAAAATGTTAATGTTATATTTTCACATAATCCCGAAGAATTTCTTCATTTGGCAAATTGCCTGCACTTTCTTCTTGATTACACAACACTGTCCACTTGGATGATTTAAATGTCCACACAAGCTTCCTCTGTGATGCTTTTTTCGTCAGATGGATGGATGTTTGATTTGTAAATGTCTTCAACTTTGCTGTCATTGGATTGATGTCTTGTAATACCGATGTATGGCCTATGCACTTGACTCTTTTTACTACTCCCTTGCTACTTAATAAATAGGATTTAATGTTTTGTTTGTGGGCTGTAAACAGCATTTGTGTGACAACTGTTATAATTGGTCTCTGCAAAATCTCAAATTATTTTCCTTTTGTGAGCTGCTTTGATAAGTGACATCATTCCAAAAGAGAGATGAGGAAAACTATGCATCTCAGATCAAATGATTCCTCACCTAACTTGGTTTTCCAGTATCTGTCTCTCTCCTTTCTTCTCTGCAAATATTTTCACAAAGAGACCATCTCTGAACTCATGGTGGTGTATGATCAGAATGATGTTTGGCTTTGTGTTTCTTCATTAAGACATGAAAATCTCCTCATGTGCTGCTGTTACTCCTTTGTTACGACCAAGTTTTTAACAGTGTTCATCACTTCAGCAGCCTTTCGAACTGTATGAAAAGATCTTCTAATACATTGCTCATTAAGAAAGGGAACGCCTCCTGCACCTTTATATGACGCAGATGAATCTATTTTTAATTGGTGCTTTCCCTGAAACATCCATGTCCTTGGGAAACTTCTGGCTTTTCTACAATCATGCATCCTTAAACACTCTGCCCTTTGCATTACAGCATGCTTATTCAGAAGAGTGGAACTGAAGAGCGGTCTGTTCTTCTTCATCATTACTGACATTAGCCTGTCCTCACTTTTGTTTTGGAGCCATCTACTACTATGAATGTGCAGTACCAAGAAATTAAGAAATTGGCTAGTATTCATTTTAGAAGTTGCAGGGGTACAATAGTAGTTTGCTTCTAGTGCCACACTTAAATGTGTATTTGCCTCATCAGTAGTATAGAATACCAACTTTCTTCTAAATGCCCTACATGAATGATCCTAAACTGCTATACAGCATCAACAAGAAGAGACTGCACATTCAGATCAGTAAGACATCTGTAGGTTGGCCTTTTGGAGTGCTGCTGCTGTCCACATGCAAGAGCAATATGTCCATTTTGTGCATTTGTGATAATTGCTGTAAATATCAGTCAGACCCTGGCTGTCTTATGATTATCACGTCTAGCTTCTTTTCAGGAGTTCCTGATGTGTTTGTTTTGATCCAGCTCTGAGGTGGCCCTCTTGTACAAAGAACTATCTTACGTGGAACAAGGCACCAATAAATGCAAAAAATACAGCCTTTGTTACACAAAAGGAGTCCCTTACTCTTTCCTTTCCTTAGATCACAGGAATAATTCTACCACTGCTTACAAAACCTCTTAAAGAGTTTTGAACTTGCGAATATAGAAAACAGTAGAGGCTGTGAAAACAGAGTATCATTTATTGTCATTTACACATATCACTTGATGAAAAATGTTAAACGTTTAATGACATGCTTGCATTTGACAAGTTGTCATTTTCAGCTAATAATGTAACATTAACTTTGGAAAGCAGAATTTTGCCTACATGGCAATGGAAAATGGAAATGTTAGTATTTATTACCAGCAAAAAATTAACCTTAATATAGCTAGGTATGTGGCATACTAATCATCATCTGATGTTTTGATTTCTTTAATGACAACCTTCAGTTGCTTTTGTATCTATCAAGAGAATTTCAAGATTACAGAAGATATTTTATAAACACAATATATAAAAACATTGAAACGTGTCTCCTTATGTTGATTTTTCTCTCCATCCAGCAGTTTAAAGATACTTAAATTTTTTCAAGTTATCAAAAGTTCTTTTTGTACAGTTTATCAGGATGAGTGAGTTGCATTTCTTATATTCCTAGAGGATGAGGAAGATGGGGACAGACTTTCAAGGCTTAAATATTATCAAATGACATTTGTTTTGCAAAGCCCTAGTTGGTTTTCTGCTTTCTGTACGTGGAGGGGGTGTTGTATGATATACTTTAAAGCAATGTGATCTTGTATTGGCTGGAAATGCTTACATAATATATTAACTGAAAAATAAGATACATAAAAAAGTAGTTGACAAATTCTCTAGTCATAACTGTATTTCCTAATACTAAAAATGTATTATAGTGAAGAAGAAAAAAATTGAAATTAATTTCACTTAATATATACACTAGCCCTCTTGATTAAAAATAAAATACTCTTAACTTCACGCAAACATTTTTCTAGGGGAAAACAAACAAACTTCCTAGGAAACTGAACATATGTAAATCTGACAAAGGGTCAGGTATAGATTCTTCTTAGGAGTAAAATTGTGCCCCAAGAGAATCAGCATAGTATCTGTAAATGAAGCAGGAGTCTTAGAAAATTATTAGATCTGTAAACCCTCATTCTTGCAGTTTCTTAAAAATTGATTTATTTGATTATGCCCATTTCCACCTCAAGTGCAAAAGACAGAATAATAAAATTTTCCTCATGTAAGCAGAACTGGAGGTATTACAGAAATCAGTGAAACATTGACTCTTTTAAGACTAAACCTCACATTAAGTTAAATTTCTCAAGTTACTCTTCTGCAAAGAATTCTATCAATTAATTACAAGAAACCAAAATTGAAGTGTATTAAACCCAAAGGCAAATAATAATTTAACCACAAATTTTTTGATTTATATACAGTTCAGTCATATCAGTTTGTGCAAGCTGATATAGAAGCATGACAGAAAAGTGCTTTTGAGCCTCCCTTAAACTGTCTTTAAAAATAAAACTTATTTTTCCTATGGTTTCCACCTAAGAACTGTAGTCACCCTAACTGTGTAAGATAACATCAAGATGTGTCAATCTTGGTTTTTTTAATTCTTCACCACTATCAGTAATTTTATCTCTAAAAACATAATTTCAGTATATCCAAACCTGCAATTGTTCTTTGTACCTTTTTCTTTCTATAATTTTCCCTGCCCTGTGGTCAGCGTTTTCTAGCTGCTTTCACTTCCATGTAAACCCTGTGTCCAAGAAGAAGAGCAATTCCTTGGCTACTACTGACTATGGTCACTTCTTTTGTACTTTCTAACTGACGCACATGAAGTAGAAACATCGGGGGGGGAACACAGTGAACTCCCCAGTACCCAGCCCAGATCCAGGTAACTGGGAGGAGGTGAGCAGAAGCACTCGTTGGCTGTTGCTCTACCTTTGCTTTTGCAGTTTTACTTACATCCTACAAAATACTTCACCTTAACATCCCCCGTGATGAATGGTTACTTCATCAAACATCAAGCTGTTTCAGATTAAAAATGCAACAGATGTCAGTGCTTTTGTGAGATTGAACTATGTTTTTTTCAATGTTCTTGACAGCCTAGTCAGGATTTTAGATAAGTATTACTGAGTTTAATGAGCACATTTTACTGTCCTCTAATAGCAAAATGATAAAAGATTACAGGATGAATGGAAGGCCGTGAGATTGAGTGATAGCAGGACTGATGGAGGAGAACGGTTTTGGGTCAACCTGCTACAGACTTCAGACATTAGACCAAGTTGAGTCTAAAACATCTATCTCCCTTCTATCACTCTACATATATAGATATATGATAATGAACAAGGATTACTGCATACAGTCATATGACATTGTAAAAATTTGATGGCTATTACAAATATCCTTGAATTGCACTCAGCCTCCAGAGCAAAAAAAAAAAAAAAAAAAAAAAAATCATGTATGGTTCCTATGTGCAGATATGTACATGACAGAATACTTTCAGAGGGATTATAGGAAAATTTCAAGATATAGTTAATGTATGCTACCTACCTTGATTTTCTCTGAAACAATATTTTCCTCAGAGAAAGATGAGGAAAATTTAAACCCAATTTTTTGGGGAAAATTTTTTGTATGTAGTTTAATATTACACTGAGGGGTGCAAAAATCTAGCAGCCCATCTAGTCCCTTTCAGCTCACAATGTACTGTCTACATAGCAATTTTTAGATAACTAATGTATACAATGTATGATAAAGCTGACATCAATCTGTAAAATTCTGAGAACAGATTGATGCTTTTCTGTTCAACACTACACTGGCTGGTTACTGCAACATCTAATGTAAACCAAACACCATCTCCATGGTAATATGTGGGTCAACTGTAATGAATATGAAGGTAATTGCCATATTTTCATGGATTATAATAAAAATAATGACCTGCAAGTCAGGATTTCCCTTGGTGGTAATAATAATCTCAGTTAAAGAGCTTCTGGCTAACAACAAACTGCTAGGCACATTTCCCTAGTGAATGAGTTCTGCTTAATTAAACTTCATTGAGGGAGTTGCTACATATCTAACCTACTAAAACAAAAACCAAAGCCACAAAAGAAAAAGAAAGCCAACTTACAAAGTGGGGATATGTCTGTGTTGACATTTCCTCCTTTAGGATTCATCTTCTGAGCCTGACTTGCAGGAATAGGCTTATACGATTGACCTGTGGCTCTGTACATGGCTTGAACCCAGAGTATTCTATCCTGCTCATCGTCACTGGCAAATATCACGGTATCGCCTTCTTTAACAGCATTGAAAAACATTCGACCACCCTGAAGACCTGAAGCAGGAAATAGGAAGGTAATAGTAACAAATACAAATAACTTCTAAATCACCAACAATGTTTATTACATTATTGGTTTTCCTCTGTGTATGTGGGGGGGAGACAGGTGTGTTAAAACACTGTATAGGTATTTATGACCTAGAAATATGATAAAATCTAGAGCTATAAGGATCAAATGACAATATATGGAAGTAACATGTAAGTAGAATAAATATAGAAGTCACAGGAGAAAATATTTCCATAATTCCATTTCCAATTCAATTCCAATTTATTTCTTATTCAACTTCTCCATGTCATATGTTATTTTGCATTTCTCTAACATATCCTCCTTCTTGGCATAATTTTCTTAGCTGGAACTGCCTGTCAACTTTATCTCTTCTTGAAGAGAGGCAGCTCCATACCTCTTATCAGTGTTGCTGCTCCTTCTTTGGTCCCTTTTTCCCATTCCAGTGTTTTGTTCTGAGAGCACATAACCAGAACAGCACACAACAGTCAACGTGGCTGCACTGCGGAATTTTTTATGACAACATTGTTTTGGCTTTTCAAACACCTTCTGAGCATTGTTTGCCTTCTCAATTATTCTAAACATAGAGCCAACATTTCCAAAGATCAATCTTCAGTATCTTAGAAGTCTCTTAAATTCATAACCCTCCACTGTGTAGGTAGAGTAGAATCATTTTTCTCTACATGTGTAACTTGATTTCCCTCTGCGATTTTAATACTAACTTGTGCAGATTTTTCTGATATCTTCAAATTTACTTGTGATTACTCTGAGTAATTTGTCTTTAGCAAGCACTGTCATCATTCACATTCTTTTCTAAATCATTTCTGAATATATTTCACAGTACACTGCCACATGACTCCACCATCAAAAATAGAGCAAAAAGGGAAAGACTGACTAGAATTCATATTTTTTTCCTTGTATCATATGTGGTCGTACAATGTTTCAGGCAACCTTAGTGTAAGCTTATTGTTCATTCTTCTTACAACAAGCTTCTTTCTAAAAGCATGATTTTTCACACCAGAAAATCCTAGTGGAATAATTGCCTTGGAGTTTTTTGCTGCTAGATCCAAACAAGCAAATTCAATCAGCTGATTTACACAAACATATTCAAAATCATGAAAAGTACCTGTGTGAGGAGCTGTATAATCCACAGTGTATCCTTCCAGTTGCATCAGTTCCTGAGGCTCAGATTTCTTTTCTCTGTAACTGCACATTGCAAATGTGTATTGGCTAACCTGAATAAGAAAGGACTTCTTAATTGCTGAATTCCATTCCAGAACTGTGTAACACATGTACCATGGTTTAAATTAGCTTTCAGTTGTGCTGAAGAAATAAACCCCGTTTTTTCCCAGAAATATTTACAGTGTAAAACTTTGCATTCTTTCCCCTTCCTGCCAAAAGGAAGGGAAAAAAAAAGCCATAAACACATCTCTCTGTACTTTCCTGAAATACAATGTATTTTTGGGCTGTTGCTTTATGAAAAATTGAAAAGAACCAAATTAGTTCTGGTAGGGAAAATACTTGGTACTGTGGTACTGACCAAACTGCTCACTCTACCGTGTGAGGAAAAAAGTCCTCTATTCCAAGCTGGAAAAAAAGGATTTTTATGTATAAAAGTACTGTTTGCAGAAGGAGGGCCACAATTATCATGCAGCTGGAAAGATGAACACATAATCTGGTCAATTCTAGTTGAGATGCTAAGTACCAGAACCTTCCGTTTGATTTTATAATCTAATTTCTGCATTTTTGCACCTGTGTTCACACCCATCTCCAAGTTGCTTGGCTCACTGGATACAGTACTGTGTACGCCAAGCAGCTTGCAGCTGGCATGAAAAACATCAGTTACTACTCATCAAGTACAATTATTAAAAAAATAATAAAGCAATAAGAAGAGAATCTGTCACCACATGGTTTAAGACTCCCTAAACAGAATAGAAAATGAAAAGGAGAGCTGGGGAAAAAAGTGACTGGAAAGATAAAGAAAGGAACATAACAGCTGGGAGAAGAAGAGCAATCACTGAAACAAAACTGAAATGTTCCCAGCCTTATATGAAGAGCTGGAAAGACTATAAAAAGTGACCAGAACAAAGAGCTTGTGAATCTGTGAACACTTGAAATTGAATTTATGTGGGCCTCTGAAACTCTTGTCTCCAAGGACTCTAGGATACCTGGCTAACTGACTTGTTTTGAACTGTCATATCATTTCTTAGGCCTGTAATATTACGCAAGGATCTAAGGATAGGCAAGGAGTTTGTCTGATAGACAATGGACCGTCTTTATCTCATTTGCCGACTGCCCAGCTAACTGTTACCTATTGCTTTGGCGACAACTTCAGGAATGATCCTTTTTGAAGTAAAATTTCGACAGCTTATTTCAGCTTCATTCATATATTCACTGGTGCTATAGCTGTACACCACTCCACCTCCAAGTCCAGTGACTTCAACTGCTGTAGACAAAAGATTTCTGACTCTCTGTAGAAGATTTATATTTTTGGAAAATAAGGATATAAGATGTGATTATTATCTGCATAACACTCTAAAAATACTTCATTATTTTAAGTATTTGGGTTTTTTTGAAACAGGATTATGCTGTGCTGTGTGTAGGCAGTGCATAGTGACTGAACACCCTCTGCCACAGCATGTACAAGTGAAAGCAACAAGTGTAAAAGCTTGCTCTGCAAAATTGCTATCAGGCCTCAAATGCTGAACTGATGTCTCCAGAACCACAGCAGAAGTCTACAGGTGACAGAAATTAAACATAGGTATTCCAGTTTAATTAATGCATTAGTTAAGCCAAGGCAGTTTTATAGGAGACAAGAATTTGAGAGACACTGTCAGGCAAGTAAAACTGAGTACCAGCTTTCCACATCAAATTTAGTACATTCACTTAAGTGGGCTGTACCAAGGAGAGAGCGAGCTAGGTATAAATAAACATACAAAACAATCTAGCCCATCGCTTTCAGAAATTCAGATTTTCAGGCTAGAAGGGACTATTACAACCAGCCAGCCTGTCCTCCAGCATGACGTACACGACAGAATTCCACCTCACTGTTAGTGCACTGAGCCCATAGTTTGCTTTCATTTATAGTACGTATTTTAGAAAATTACTGTATTTTGCTTTAAAGGTTTTAAGTTATCCCTGGGCTGACAGGGCAGGCAGGGCCGGGCAGCCAGGGCCCAGCCAGGAGCAGGGCAGCTGGGGGCACCGGGGCAGCCCCAGCCCCAGGTACTGGGCGCTTCCTTCAGCACAGGCCAAGGCTGGGGCAGGATGTGGGCCTGCGGCTGGGCCTGGCTCGGCGGGGCCCATTGCTGGGCAGGGCAGGGCTGTGGGGAGCTGGAGACCAGCCCTGCCATGGCGTCACTGGGCCAGGGGATGATGGCCCTGGGAGGCTGAAATGGGGTCCTGGCCGTAGATAGGGTGGGGAGGCCCTGGAGGGGGCTGGGCAGGCACAGTCGGGACAGTGGTCCCCTCAGGGCCCTGACACAAAGCTCGGCCCCTATGCCACGTCATCTGCTCTAGGCCCAGCAGCAATATCTCCGGTGTTACTGCTTGGCATGTCCCTGTTTATATTCCCAAGAACCATATTTGCCCTCGCGCACAAGCACGGAGGGAGCTGTTGGTTAGTCACACATCTCTAAATCCTTTGCAATTAGCGTTCGTATTTCAGGAGAGCTCCTTCCTCTCCTTTTCTTTTAAACTGTACCTACAGATTTAATTTTTGATACCTGGCACTGTAACAAAAACATCTTTCAAATTATTCTATTTTGTTGAATGAAATAACCTGGCAGGCACCCACATCACTCACATCTGCATGTCAACAACTCTGTATAACCACACTACATAGACAAACTGAGCCATCAAAAAGGAAGCTAGCAGATGCTAATTGTGGAAATGCATAGGATGTCCATTTTTTTCAGATTTCTTAAGCCACTGTATGCTTTTGAAGATGAGCTTGTGGAAAATCTGGGCTACGTGTCTGTTTATTTTTAACCTCACCTCTATAGCAAGACAGAGATCATAATGCTGTTGATTTTACTTTTTCAAATGTATTTCAAATGCATTCTCTTATTTGAAAGAAACAATTTATTAAAAGATATTCTTCTCACAATCAGTCTTACACTTCATCTTTTTGTTGAAAATGAGACATTTTAAAGTCTCTCCAACAAAGAAAGAAATAGAAATACTCCAGAAAACTTTGTTGGGGAAAAAAAGTCTCAACAAAAAAGAAACACAGAACTTGCCTCGTCTGTTTACACTTGCAATCTCTTAAACCCTTTTCCTTGCGGTTATCGGTGGCTGCTATCAGTTATTATAGAGAGAATCACCAGCACAACCTGCAATTACACTTTTTAATATATATCTATGACTGGTTTTAAGTGTATTGTTAGTAGTTAATGAAGCCGTAGGTAGTTTTTCCTTAGAATTCAGCAAATTAGCATCAATACTTCATGCAATAATGGGTGCTCAAAAGTCAGGACTATGTACAACACATTCTCAGACAAAAACAGAATCAAGCCCTTCTTAAATAGTAACTCTTGACTGAAGAAAATGCAATCCTCCTCCTACAACTGCATTTACCTGAATTTTGTAATTTTCCAGAGGTCGAAACACCTGACTACCAGTTGTTCTACCTACTTTGTAACAAAGTGGAAAACCAACAACCTGTGCATGCATGACAGACAGATAGGCACAGAAATGTGGACGTGACTTATGAGCAGCATCAGTAGGGGATGTCCCGATGGGGCAGAAAGACCCTGTTTAACATGCTGGGAGGAACTGTTACTGCAAACTTGGAGGCTGACTCTGTGGTCCCAGCTACAGGGCATCACAGGCACCCTGCACCAGTTCAACAGCAAGAATTAGCCTGTGGTTGGCGTGTTTAGAAAAAAATTATCCCTGAAACAAATGACTGACTTTTCAAACATTAGAACAGATGAAATTAAAATGACAGAAGTGAATCTGCATTCAGATTACTGGAGGAAGATATCAGACAGTAAATGAAGTAAACCACAGCATGTCCAGCTGAGGCTTTTTACCTAACATGTTATGTTCCCGTCTTTTCGCAGTTTGAAATGAATAAGCTTTTAGAGAAATGACTGGATTGTAAAAGGAAGAAAAGCAAATATAATGAAGAGGTTAAAATTTCCAGACTCTGTAACCTTCCTATAACATTGAGCTGTTCTTTCAGAAACCACTAACAACTTCTAATATGTGTAGCAATAACGAAGGTGCACATTACTTACATCACGCTCCTGAAAAATCAACATTATTCATCTAATTTCACACCTGAGTTATATTTCCAAAGCATGTGTAAATGATACTGATAGCCTTTGTCTTAGAACTGAATTTGATGGCCTTATACTAACATAAGCTAAAAGCTAATCTATAGAGGAAGACCTGTCAATACGTCAATAATATATCAATACAACAGGCTGATATTCATTACTGAATGCTTATTTCACACGTATTGACTTCAGCTTAACGTCAGTGTATGTATCATGGCTGGACTATATAAGTGAAACAGAGCTGTCTGGACAGTAAATATTGATTTAACATGGTATTATTTATATAACCTTATTGAATTGATAGCTGCTTTAAAATGAAATAGATGTCTAAATCCCATCACAGTTGGAAAATTCCTGTAACATTCTCCTCCAGTCTTTCAATTTCAGCACAGAAAGCAGAAAATAGTTAAAATTAACTTGGCTGGAATAAACTGGTCTCCCAGATGGCTCCATATCACAGGCACAGAAAGACTATGTGTCTCTTAGGTGCGCACTTTAAAACTCAGATGACATCTGTGACTTCAAGGAAGACAACAAGGTCTTTCTTTTTGTTAAAGAAGGGGGATATAAAGTAGGAGGAGTGTTAAAGAAAAGCATGAAGGACAAGGGAGCATCTAGCCTTTCTTTTTTTTTTCCTGTAACTTTAAGTTATTTTCCCTTCACATCCATGCCTTAACAGCTATCCTATATAAAGATCTTCCCAACCTTTACAAATCTTAATAAAGTCACAAAAAGTCCTCATCTCTTCACAGAGGACCTCGGCAAAATCAGAATCCAAATGAATTCAGTAGACTCTCCAGAAGATCCTGTTCAACCTTACAACCATTACTCACTGATTATCAATATGCAAGCCAATTCCCATTGAAGCCAGCGAGAACACTGTATTGACATCAAGCTTAGCAAGAATAATATGCAAACACTCTCAGCTTTTAACTTCACTTTATTAAAGACCTTATTCAGGATTTTTTTTTACATCCTTACAATTTCCATCATTTAGGAGTAGGAGGAGACCAGGTGAGTGGAAGGGAAAGGAATCAGGCTTTCTGTAAAGCAGTTTTAAAAGCCTTCGTTCTTAAAAAAGCCTTGTTAACAGGCTTCATCCTTTGTATGACATTTATGGAGACTCACACTTTAACAATTTTCTGTCAACAAAACAAAGGACATAGAAGAATAGCATTCTCTGCACTGATTCAGAAGAACATCAAATTTGTAACTGCAATCTGAAGACAAGCACAAACAGAAAATAATTTTTCCAGAGACTCACAAAAAGCACTCATTTGTCAGTTTTGACCACTCAAAATCTACTTTCCTATTCCTATTCTAGTAATCTCATGTTAATGTCACCATTCACCAGCACCTGAAAATACTTACAGTTCTGGGTTTGGACAAAAAGTTATGAAATATCAGCCCAGCACAGTTTTGTGGCCAAGAACAATTGCTACACTACATTTTCTGTAACAACTACATAATTTTACCCAATAAATACTGCAAGGAAGAACACAAAAATAGGGTTCAAAAATATTTACAAAAAAATTCTTAACAGTAACTATCGTTGCTTAACTTTAAAGGCAGGAAATCTTTGTTGAGATAGAATAAATGAAACAGTAAGTACAATCCACTTTGTGAAATGTAACTTTTAAATTGAGCACTGCTAGAAAGCTGTCAGCGGAATGTTTCAAGGTCACAATAATTTCATTCAGAAATTTCTAGGTTTCAGTTGAAACATTGCTCAGTGTAGGGACTCATTCATGTATATGTAAAACTCAGTGGCATTTCTGTTTACTACATATGTAAATTTAAAAAAAAAAGTACCCTGGATGTCTCTGTGCTGTAAGAAGCTTGCAGTAGTGCTGCATATGTTGCCTGAAGATACTGATTAACTAATGACTCCGGAAACTATATGTAAGAAAATTGATAGTCCAAAACTACTTTTTAATGAAATTTCATGGTAGACTACTAACCTGAACAAGAACAAAGTAGCGTTTTTTCCAGCGCTTCCAAACCTTCTGTCCTAGAGCATACAAATATCTGCAAAGGAAACAACAAGGAATGTTTTTTCATTAATGAGAAGCATGATATTAGGAGGACCCAATACAGATGAGTGTATTCATTTGCTCTACCTACTGAGCTGCTTCTTCAACGTTGTCACATCTAAGAAGTGATTTTTTCTTCTATTTACTCAGACCATAAATATGCAAAGAGATACTCCTTTTCACCCCAAAAAAGACAAAAAGCAGAAACAAAAGATCTCATGTTTGAGAAGACTAACCTGCTTATCACTTACATTTCACCTACTGTGTTTGAAAATAGAAAAAATAGCTTAAAGTAGGATACTTTTGACTACACAGAAATACTGAACGTTAGAAAAGTTAAACTCCTCAACACTTTTTTTTCCCATTTGTTTTCCATAGATTTGCTAATGTTTCTCTAGTCCGTGAGAAGTCAGTCACAGTGTCAGTTCAGGAAATGCTCAATAACAAAATTTCAGCATCCACACAAGATTACATTTTTTTCCAGGGTAAACTAGCATTTCCCAAACAGAAGCATTTCACTATAGACTCTTAGATTCCAAAAACCTCCTTGTCACCTTGGCAATTTCCAGGCTTTGAATCAGATGATGTAATCAGGAGTATCAATCAGTGAGATGACAAAACCACAGCTGTTGATACTGTTTGGTAGTAGATGAAGCACCCTTGCTACCCAAGAAGTTGCAGCAAGTTTTACTGCACTATACTGACAGTTTTTTCTGTCACTGCATTCACGTTGCACTGTTGTTAACAAAGACAGCAAGAGGAAAAGGATGAGCTATAGGACTCTAAAAGCAAGAGCCTACAAGTGGTAAGGATCTGCTGCTTAAAACCTGACAGAGGAACAAAATATTACCTATGAGATGTCCCTTCTGGCTGGCCAGCTTCTGTCAAGGGCATCTAGTACAACTAGGTGGGTCAAAGGCAGAACAAAGATCCAAATTGTTCAGACCAATGAATGCTGGCTTCACAGGGCACTGTCCAGAGGATGCTGGCACATATATTACGGAGAAGTTATAATAACTAGGATTGGAGATGGTTGGTTGGATGACTGGTAGATGGACAGTGCCTTTGTGGTAAGAGGACAGGGTCTGCTGCCCTCTACTTTCTGATCATTTTGGGGGCTTTGTTGCCCGCTAGTTTTTAACTCAGTTGAAAAACAGCAGTGAACTAACATCTCATGTGAAACAGGCAAGTAAGATACAGGCAAAACTTTTTTCCACCTGTCTTGGGCATCCACTCAAGCACATTCTTTCCTACTTCAGGTATCACAAAGGACAAATTTTTGCCTAACATGAATGTTCAGCATAATGCTTATTAATTGTGGTGGTTTGTCAGATTACGTTGTGGCTCCCTCATTACTACGACACTGGTATCTTCTTCAACTCCTGCTATACCTGTGTTGAAGCTCTGCCTCGCTTGGTTACTCTGCTTTTTATTTGTATGAGAGAGAGGACAATTGGCTTTGTGTACACAATTACCAGCTGATGTAGCTTTCTTTGAATAGCCAGATCCTGCCACACTCTTTTTAACTTCTTAATTCTGTGATTATTATAAATTCAATGAAAAGAAAGGAGAGGAGTAAGGGTTATGTCAGAAAGGGTACCAAAAAAAGGGCCTACTAGGGTTTATTTGAAAGTTTATAATGTTTTGCAACTAAGCAAGCCTTTACCTCACAGAGTGATAGGCACATATTCCCCCACAAAATACAAACTATTTTGCTTTTCATACATGTTCCAAAAGAGCCAGGCATGTTCCCTTAAATCAGAACATTTACTTTCCCCAAAGCATACCACATTGCTATTGACCTGTTAATCTCTTTACTATTGCCATAGGGTGGAGGAAGAATGACTGATAAATTTCCCTCAGCCTTGAAGATTAATGACCAGTGGGGAGAAAAGTAAAATGGTCCACAGGTGGCCTTTGGGCTCTCTCAGTCCTAAGCCTGACCTGTTCTTCATGGTGATTCTGCCACCGCATCCCTCAGAATATTCTGTAGGTTTCTCTGATGTATGTCAGAGGACAACAACCCCATGGACTGTAAAGACCAACTGAGAATACACAGTCCTTGAATGCTACAGTACAAAGATATCCTATGTTCCCACTCTGTTGGCATGTCTTAAATGACTGCAAAGGAGCCATAGACTAACAGAGGATTATTCTTGCTTGAGAGTAATCCTGGTATCATCAGCGGCAAGTAATCCTCGTATCAGCAGCAGCAGTGACTTTACATTCTAACAGGAACATAGCACAAAATGAGTAACCCAACCTTAGAAATATCAGGTTTAATTCATTCTTTCTCATTATTAACTGAGCCTGGTATAGAAAGGTGCTTTTAAAATAAGAGATCTTAAAAGAACATTTGTTATCAGAGAAAAGGTTGGTTGCTTTTTAGATTACATTTCATGTAAGATATACCACATATGGTCCTGCAGTACAGGCAGAACTATCACAAGTTACAGTAAATTCAAAATTATAAAATAAGAATGTATACAAAAAAGAAATTAAATAGCAACATGCACTTTTTATTCCACCTATAAATCACTTCCAACTAAAGTGTTAAATAAGAGCTTCCTTGGGAAACAAAGGAGCGGAACATTAACTACTAACTTTAAAATCCGCTGGTCTTAGGTAAGATTAGGTAACAAAGAAAATAGCATTCATGACACAAAGCTGGGATTTAGTATAGAAGTGCAAAACCTTGTGTTACTCGGTTTTACAAATCACTATAAACACACAGTTATAATCTTACGTTATTAAACCCTCTTGCAGTGCCATCTCTAAGAGTGACAGTTTTTTCCTAATGTAGAAAGTTTCAGCCATTTACAAGAGATACATCCTGTGCTTATCTTAAGTGTGCATGCTCCTGAAAGATGAGGAGATTAATTCTTACTCAAGAGTCTAGCATTTACACCCAGAAGGAGCCAAACATCCTAGACTCCCAGAATCCTCTTTGATCTTCTTTCCCATTTATTTTCCATTGAAAATGGAAAAATTTTCCATTTTCCAAAATTTTTCCATTGAAAAAAATGGGAAGCAAAGGACCTAAGACCCTGGTTAAATTTGGACACTAATATCTAGGATTTGCAGAAGCTGCAGTTGAAGTCTAGAACAGAAAAAGTCTACAAAAGCCAGTTTCCAGAACTAAATGACGCCTGGGTTTCACAACTGGCATAAAAAATTAATAGGTTAACAGATTCAGAAGTGAACTAAGTCATAGAGCTAAGTTGAAGGATGTTTTATTTTTAAGATGGGGAATTGCATCATTTTTCATGGGTCTCATGTGAATGTCAGTACCACAAACTAGAGCAGACCCTCATAGTCACCAACTCACAGAGCTGCAGCCCGCTATTTCTCTACCTGTGTGTGTATCTGTATTCACCTACAAGCCCCACTCACTCCATCCATAAAAATGTGCAGAAGATGCATAGTATTAATTGTTCAGACTATTTTAAACACCCTCAGCAGCAACAAGAAACACACAACAGTCATTCCTTCAAACACTGTACCTTTCTTTAGGTAAAATATTCTGTGCAATACAAAGAAGAAACTGATATTTAGAAGTAGGCAATTCCATATTTCTAAAAATTAACCACACCATTTGCTATATTCTTCTCACTCTCACTGGGGTTCCAGAGTTGGGATAGTCTAAAATAATTCTTGAATTATTACAGCTCAGCCCTACACTGAGAAGGAAGACACTGAAATAGTTCCCCTTTCTGAGCACTGAAATAGTAATTGTTTATTACTAAATAGATTTATTTTGACTTCTCTTTAAGACCATGTTTGAGAGTGTTTAATGAGTAGACTGACAAGAATTTAGGAAAGACTGGCTTTCTGATGTACATAGAAACAGATACAGATGGCAGACTTTTATTCTGTAAAAATATATGAATATAATACATATGTATACTAACATCTATATCTGTACATGTGCACATTAGAAAGCACATTTATAGTTAGTATGTATATGCTCAGTTGCCTTCTTCAGTCTTTTTATATTATTCACATAATTTCCAGTAACTTAAGACTAATACACCTGCTTTTATACAGCAAACAGAAAACAGGACCTTGATCAAATGCGTTGAGTCATTAAGTGCTAACTCAGTGTAAAGATTTTCTAACACCATTTTGTAGTAATATGAAAACGCAACCAAACATACAAGCCATACACTTTCTTGAGACTTTTGCTCCTAAAAACAGTTCTATAATTTTCTTCTCTTCAACATTATTTAATACTGCTTTCTTTCTCTTCACTCACTCCCAAATTAAAAAGTAAAAATCAGATTTATATGACGTCAGAGATTTACCTGATTATGCCTTACAATATGGTAGAAAAATAAACATTTAATATTTAAATTTATTCTCCTTGCAAACAAATAAAACCACAAGAAATTACATTTCTACTACAAAACGCAGAAACGCCTGGATAAAAATGTTTTGTATATCATCTTGTCTTAGTCAGTATCATTTTCTCCTCTGGAAATAGAACAAACTGAACAACCATTTTCTTTAAAAATTCTGAGCATCACTGTATTTTAAATATATAAAGGTTGAATATTTTTCAAAGTGCATTTCCTTGTGATATAAAAATGCAAAAACATATTGCTAAATATTATAGTTCAGTTTCAATTATGTGACAGCATACACAGCAAAGAAGATGGCAGCTTATTTGCTCTAAGTCCATGCTGCGAGGGTGCAGGTTCTACTTTTTGATGAAAAAATCAGCACTAATGAATAGCTGAAAAACATAATTGAGTGTGGAATACCGGAGCTATTCACTGCTGGAGAAATGAGAAAGGACTTACTACTTCTACAGAGATCATTTTTAGACCGGCCTTTTTATTCTAAGGAATGAAGCAATCTATCTACATCTTGAATGATAAATCCTCTACTTGTAAGAGGCTTCATTTATCACAAACAATGAAAAAAATACAGAAAGAAAAATCAATACGCGTAGCAGTTTAGTCCAGCAAAGGCCTTTCTTAAAGAGAAACCTCAGTCAAGGTTGAAAGAGCAATTAATGCAGTCTCAAAAATCTGGGCCACTCTGATAGAGTTCGGTTAACATGTGGCAGAAGTAATCATCCACTTGTGAAAATGATTTTCAGTTCATTCTCAAACACCTTTCAGACACTCATGATCCCATTTAACTGACAACAATACAGGCTATCTGTGGGCATCATTGCATTTGCTGTGAGAGCCAATGGGGACCAAATGCCCACAGGCACTTTCAGTCATCCCTGCCCGCTTGCATAAAAGGAATCTTCCTTGCACCGCATTCCTTCTTTTATTTAACCCCGTAAGATTAAGCCATTTTTTTGTCTTCAGTTGAGGATGAGAGAGAGAACTGATTCAAGACAACAATATGACCCGGGTCATAAGAAACCTAGCTGTAAACATTCTCGGATTCATTTTAGTACTCTCTGTGCTCTTGAGAAACAGAACTAAATAAGCCTTCAACAGATGGAATGAAAAAAATCAGCCTAAACTTCTACTGTAATTATGCCTGCTAAGGATAAAGAAATGTTGAAGAATGTCAAGTAATACAAACACCACAGCCACAGAAAACAGTTCCATTTATTCCAATGAGCAAGATACTCATAATACGATCAGGAAAACGTGGGGTTTTTTTCCCCCCCTAAACAACTTACAGTATAAATGGTTATTTGTATGCTGGAAGATCAGATATCCCTAGATTCTTTAACAGTGATGTCTTACTGCACTCCAGAGCGCTTCAACATTTGTGAATATGCATGCCAGTACTTATGGAACCTGTGAAGTAACTGCAATGGCAACTTCAGAATTATTAATCCAATTTATGTCATATCATGAAACCTATTTGGTATGTGAAGTGGGAGTGTTTGTCAAGACAGAAGAACATCCTTTAGCCTTGAGAGAATTCCAGGCAACAAAAGAATGAAATCCTTCAGATGCAACATAAATGCAGAAAGTGCTCCGATTCTAATGTAATCTAATTGTAATGTAAACAGGTAATGCAGCACAACTGCAAAACAGCTGGTGCTGAGGAGCAGACATCCATTCTCTATGCTTTTTGATGCCGGTTACTTTGGACTAGCTCTAGTCTGAACCCATGGACCAAATAGCTACGAGTGGTTGCAGCATATATGGGTGCACTCCTGGAGCTCATCTCTTCGTTTAATTTCATCTAAAAGCATAACAGTCCGTGAACACAAACTGTTCCGTGATGTGAAATAAAGCATAGTAAGCAGGAACAACTAAGAGATTAGTTTTAAAAGTGAAAATCTGAATTTAAATGCTAATGTTGATGTAGTAGAAAAAGTTTCAATTGCACTGCTCTGCCTTGAGCATCCAGTTTGGCTGTGGAAACAGTTCTTTACATTGCCAGACCTTAAATCAACTCAGAAACATCCTGAGCACCCAGAAGCATCCGGGCATGCAACCTAGACATCTCTCCATGTCACTGGAAGTATATGACGCTGCAATTAGATCGAAAAACTGCTGACCCTTCTTCCAGCCAGGCAGTGATATTATTTGTGATCTAGAAAGCCTAAATGGCCGAGGACCTGTTAATATGAAACATCTACTTTTGTTTCTAGGTCATACACTGCCACTGATGGAATCAGTCAAAACACCCTGTTCAGTGTCACACTGGTATAAAACAAATCAATGAACTAAGCCGCCAACTGAAGCAACTCCAATTCTGGAGTCCAAGTGTTGAAAATAGCCCACTCTTGGGAAGAGTGGCAGAGCCTAGTAAGAGCAGTGAACTCTTTTAGGAATGATACTTAGCTTTGGTTATCTCTGGCTGGTTATGTATTTCTTTTCATTGCCTAGAAAGCTACTTTTGAATTTATGTAACTTTAATTTTGTAAAGAATACAGACCTCAACAGAGCCAATTTTGTATTTTTTTGGTAATAAAACATACAAGCACAACAAGATGCATAGATTTCCACCTAAAGATTGTAAATTCTAAGTATTTCATAACATTTGTTGTCATTATCACAAGTGGGTAGTTTAAACTCCTTATGAATCAGTATGAAGAGGTACATCTGATCTAGCAAAGGTGTGACAAAATATCTTACACCTGGTGTCCCTATTTGTGATTTGAAACAAAGCACAGAAATTATGATAATGAATTAGTCTAGCACTTTCCTTCAATTTGTGCACACAGAAGATAATTATTCAGAATGTTATGATGTTTTGAAACAGTTTTTTAAAATTCTTGACAGCTGGGTTTTTAAAAAAATCCCTAAAGTAACGAAATTAAAAACAATGTTTTAAAGCATCACCAAAGTTTTGAAACAAATCAATTTAACAAGTCCTAACTTACCTATCAACTTCTTAATAGGAACACTGCTTGACACTTGAGTAGTGCTTTATAAACTTCGATGCAATTACTCCTCACAACACATCCAGTGAGGGAGGTTGGCATTATTATATTAGCTTCTGTAGGAGAGAAACCAAAGCGGAGAAAAGCGAGAACTGTTCGGAACCTGAGGTCCTAGCGCAGCAAAAGAAACATTCAGGAAAGCCTCACAGCAGCCTTTGTCTTCCAGACATTGGAAAATGCATTTCAGAAGCCTGTAAAGCTGTTCAGCCTTTTCACTCCATGTGTCAAAACGTGCAAATCATTCATGAATTAAAAAAATATAAAAGAAAATGTTCCAAAGGGAAGCAGCAAATTAAATATTTGCAGACTTTGCAACTCCACTACGCGACTTTCAGTGACCGTGTTTCCCTCGTACTTTGTATGGATCCATTGTAAACTACTCAGGGCATATTTCATCTTCAGAGCTTTGCAAATTACCCTTTGGAAGCACCTTTCTGTCTCCATTGGCTATACCAGATCCCTACAGTGCCAAGACCCCAAATTCAGGCATTGCAGTTAGTTGCCTAAAAATAGATGAAATGAAGGAGGCTTTCTGTACCTAGCCATCATGAAAAGTAGGTAATGTGACATTCCCAGAAAATGTTTGTTGTTTGCAGTCTGACAAAGGTACTCATTCTAAAGCGCAATTCAGAGTAATACGTATTAGTTTGCTCTTTTCAGTCAGTGCTATGAGGTAAATGACTGAACTTAGCTGATAAAGAACAGAGACTGTTGACTGCAAAGATTTCAAAATGCTTGGCACACCTGGTAGAAAAAAATTCTTTTTAGTTGTGCTACTTTCTAGTCCAGTGGAAAAGTGCTAGAGTGCAATTTAAACAACAGTGGGGAAAACGCAGTTGCCTTCTTGGAATTCATATACAATCTCTGAAATAGTAGTCTCTTCCCATGTTGTAGAAATAAAAACTTTTTATTGGGAACTATGTGATTTTCTTCTGGATTAGAATTTTGACACTTCATGCTCTCATACATTGGAAAACTCCCTTTTAATCTACCAGACTTCATGTAAACATTGGAACCAATGAGTACTTCTCTTTCCATCCAACATGAAGCAGCAGAAAAACACATCATGCTGCCTGTATCAGCAGTGCAGATTATCTCCGTTGCATCTCTAGCACCTCTAAGGAATGGAGGAACAGTGCCAGACACTAATTTCCGTTCTCACACAGCAATGCAACTGTTATGGCTTGTTTCCATGAACTCAAATTAGTTATGTTTCATTGTGCATTTTAGGCATTCCTGGACAGGTTTGTGAAACAGAAATTCAATTGCATTGCATGGGAGTATACACAAAGAACCCTATCTGGCTCAGAAAGTCCTTACTCTGCAGATGGTGGAGTCTGAAAGAGTACTGAGTACTACTCTTATAAACTTTCCCTGTCATCTGCTGCTGGCCACTGTGGTAGACATGATACTGGGTTAGATGAACATTTGTCTAAGACAATAAGGCTAATCTAACATTCTGAGACATTCCGCCTTGGAAAACCTATCAGTGCAGAACGAGAACTGTAGGTGATCCTTTCATCAAAAGTTAGAGTCAAAAAAGTACTTTTATACTCCTGGCCACCTTTTGATGACAGTACAGGAGTAAGAACAAGGAAGAAAGCTTTCATAGTATGATCCAGCCAATCAGTTCTCTTAAAATATCCATTTTAAGAAACTTTCCTACACAGAATACATGTGGCATTTCAAAGATGCCAAAGAAACAAAAAGACTTCTGACTCCGTGTCACTTCAGCTCTTTTGAAGAAACCTCCTCTGTGAAAGAACGTAGAAGTGGCCACCCGAAAGCACATTCAGGCCTGTACCCTACTCCCAACGGGATGCAGAGGGAAGCAGCAACTGGATGGAAGCATGCGGTTATACATCCCCAGAATTTTCTCCTATACTCATGCTATTACTGGCTCTAGGAGTTTCTTTATCTAGAAGTGGTGTCTCTGTATTTACTACTTGTTAATGGATTTTTGTTTCAATGAATTTCCACAATGGCTTTCTCAACCCTTTTAAACTTTCAAAATCTACACCTAGTAGCACAGTTACACATCTTAGCTAGATGTTCCACATCACAACTGTGCCTAGAAGCAGCTCTTCTGGTTTGCTCTGAAACTGCCACCTACTAGTATAATTCAGCGATTGTCTTGTGGCACGGGAAGAGACAGCTTCCAGTGTACAATAACTTGCATTAGAACTGTTAACATGATTGGATGTTTACCCCTGGAAATGCCACAAGGAAGCAAACAATCTAAAACTGAATTCTGCAGGTGTTATTCTAGGAAACAATAGAAATGCATCGCTGAGAAATATATATCCCCTTTGAGAAACTTCAGTATCCCTTCATGGAATTCAGGATTTTTAAAATGGATTAACATAATTAGGAAAAAAAATTCCTAAGGAAATGTGAGTATCTTGAAAATGGTATTGTTTTGGGTGGTGGTTAGACAAAAAACAAAACCTGGTATACAAGAAAGATATAAGCATATAACAACAGCACAGATTTGCTCTTTGTCAGAAGTTCTTTACTGTAACAAATATGTAGAAAATAAAAACATTCAAATGCACTGTGCCTGCACTAGTTATTAATCTGGAGCTGATTCATGTTTGGAGCTGTAGAAGCAGGACTTCAGGCATACAGAATTTACCACCTGTGAGGGAGCATCAGAGCCATCTACTGGGGTCAGCCCATTCCTGCTGCACAGGATTGCTCTGAGAAGCAACTGTCTCCCCAGAATAGCAATACTAAAGTGATAGTCAACCGTAAAACTGCTGTTACATAAAAATAATAATAAAAATTTCCATAAAATCTAAGAGAAAATGTAAGTTGTAACACTGATGAACTGGACGTAAGGTTTGGTTTGAGTGGTTTCTCCTCACTTGAAGTTTTAGAAATACTTTTTTAAAAATGGCATTTTTTTGTATATAACACAAAGGGTAAAATGCCTTCTATGAGTGTTTTGGTGATCAATTTAAATGGAACAAAAATTATAATTACTCTTTTTAGTATCCCTCATTGATTACTGTTCAAATCTGAGACTGAGATTTTTCAATCCCTTTCCCCAAACAGAACTTCATGTGTATGTGTGTGTATACAGGTATTTAGACACACATATATAAAAGGAGTCATATCCTGCTATAACTCAGTCAAGAGTTAGAGAGTAGTTCCAGTGTCCCATAAACCTACTGGAATAGCTACCTCTGCTCTTCAAATATTTGATTTACCAAAATACTATAACAGATTTTATTGGAATTTGCAGAGCTAAATTTCCAACCAGGCTTTAATAACTCCCACATTAAATATCTTAAAACCTGCTTTTAAAAGAGACTATATACATACAGAGAAAAACTTCACGTTTATAGCTGCTAAGAAGCTACACTTGGACCCTTCTAAAAGTAACATGCAATTGCTTTATCTGTATTGGCTAGGAAAATATGCACTATTCTCAATTATAAAAGGTTTCACAACACAGTATAAACAATCAAAAGTGAGATTCATTTAGCTGCATTATAATCATATTCCCATCTTCTCCCTTAATTTAACCACGCTGCCCTCCTGTGGATGTCAGGATATGTATAATGCAATGGCCCACACTAAGAAAACGTAGTTCAAATTGATTCCTGCTACTTGTTTGTGACTAACTTGAAGAGGAAAGAAAATGCCACTGTGTAACCACAAAACTGGTTAAATTAAACTTCAGGGCAAGGGCTGTTAAACTTATATTTGAAATAGTTTTAAAATGAATATTTTAAATAAGTAGAATGTCTTATTATTCCACAAATCATGTATATATGGGAGCACAGTCATACATATTAATAATACATTTATTCTCAAATTAGGGGACGAACATTCATTGCATAATGACGAGTTACTTCATCTGTTGAAGTGCCAACACAGTTGAACACATATATTATAAAGATTATCCAAGCTCAAAAAGCATAGAAATCATTTGCAAAAGTATCAGTATTTGGTAAACTGCAAAAGTGCCAACTGGTGAAACTGCAACCTTTTTTTTCCTGGTACAGAGATACCAAATACATCTTGAGGAATTACTGAGTCAAAAATATGTTACGCCTTTAAAGAAAAATATCAAAATGGTTTGGAATAAAAGAATCTAAAATTAAGAAGAGGTATAATCAATTATTCAAAGAAATTATCTCACGCAGAAAAAAAATCTTTTTGATTAATTACATTTCCATAAAGTCTCTGTTCTAATAAGCTCTGTTACTATCTAACTGGAAATTAGTATTATGCACTAAAACATTATATAATTTGAGCTCATCTATACTCTGTTAGTGTTGTCAGATTTGTTAAATTATTGGTTTAAAACAGAGGAGTACGGAACAGATACCAAAACCACTAAAGTACAATAGCTGAAGTGACACAAGGCTGCTGTTTTTCTTCTAGACTAAATTTGTAAATGCTGACAAATTATGCTTAAACTCTTAATGATAAAGAATGCTTAAAAGTTCACTTTTCTTTCTGAAGGACTAGAATTTCTAAAAGCTACAAAAGGTAGAGTGATACTTTCTCATTCTAAAACATAATGATAGAAAGTAAACACTTTTTCTTTAGTATCTTTTTTGTCTTTAACTCAGAAATAAAAATGGAAAGTGAAATGCTAAATTTTAAATCAAGCCACTCCCTGCCAAAATATTTTATATATTATTGAAGAGACTGTGAAATAAATAAAAAGTCTCAGTAAAGCAAAAAACAATAAGAAATTATTTTGGACAAGACAAGACATTTAGTATAGTCACATGCTATTTTGTGCCAATTAGTGAAGTTGTTAACATGCTGTATCAATAAAAAACAATTGACCTAAGTAGTGGGGCTAATTAAATGAAATAAGATAATTAAATGCTTCTCAATATATAATAAAAAATTATGGCTGAAAGCGTTCCATAATGTTGTCTTTTTGTTTTCCTATTATCTGCTTTTCTGCCGAGTTTTAATCAGTGTAACTATATGCATAAAAGATAGATAGTGTCCAGATGTTAATGTGTTAGTGGCAGGAATCAGGTGTTCAATTAAAATTTATTGAGTGTGCAAGGAAAAAACCCAAGCCTTCCATAAAGTAGAATACACACAGCTCAATTAAAAATGAATGTAGCATTTGTGATTAAACTGAACACTCACATTCTATAATGGAAATAAAATTTTACATGACATATAATTACTTTATTAATCTTAATCATACCATAGTAATCTAGGGATCAGAGTTATCTTCTGTTTGAAAATGGATCCATTGCTTCTCAATATAAAAAATAATGGTAAAGCTGCATTTACACAAATTATTGGTTCCTCTCCTCTGATGCAATTTTTTTTGGCATAAGCAGTGAATGAAAGAAAAGCAACTGTAACATTTTTGGAGATCTTAGTCTAGCATACTTTCTCAGCTACTGGCAATATTTGTTGTATTTAATATCAGCCCCAGTTGTGTTGCTTGCCTAACAACTCCAATTTTGTTTGAATGCATTCATTACTCAGAATGTGTTTCTAAATGGTTTGACTGAAAGATCCTTAAAAAGACATCTCATATCCATGTAACACGGTATTGGTTCCCAGCCTACAGCCCTTAACCTAAAAGGAATCATTCTGTAGTCTACATGTTCAGTCTCTTGCTTCAGATTTCAGCTTGCCCTTCAAAGCTAAGACTGACAGCCAGATGCAAAAGGGCTAGAGAGCCGTAAACAGTTTTAGAAAAGACACTGGCCATCAGAAGTCCAGCTGTGAGTGGAGAACATCCTCGGGTAGACTTCTCCACACCAGCACTACTACACACTGAGCTAAGTTACTTACACTCTTCTATTTAGTCAATGGCATGGTGCAGCCTACTTAAAAATTTGAACTTAAAATGGTTTCAGAATTTAAATAAGCTTAAAATATCAGTGGTCAAAATCAGAAATGGAGGAACACACGATAAAAACAGTAACTTCTAAGGCACTGATTTACTGAACAAGGGTTACTAGTTTTGTATTTAGGAATCTGTTCTCTCACCAGAACCATATAGCTTCTCATCTTTGGAATAAACTTTGAAGAAAAGCAGATGGCAGTTTTGGGCTGGCAATCTTCTAACATTACCAGAGGAGCTCTCCATCTGGTAAAGCAAGGGAATTTGGTCTGACCCTCATGGAGACTTAGCAGTGGAACTCAAACCTACACCTACCACACCACTTCCCCTGCCAATTTGTCCCTGGTTTACTCCGTAAAAGCAGCATGAAAGATAACTGAAGAGGTCTTTTCTGTCTCTTGCTCCAAGACAAACCATGCACAGGATCTGACATACCACTTCATATGCATTTTTCACCTACTTGATTTTTTTTTATCATTTATGCATAAAGTGAAAAAAAATCCCACAGGTTACAAAAAGACAAAACCATACTACATCGTTGAACAGACACAAAGTTAATTTAGGGTGGGATTAAATTAAAACAAGTTTGTGACAGTAAGGACGCTAAAAAGATTATTTTAGTGCAGGGTGAATTCTTCATTACAGTTTTTATTTAAATAAAAAGACAGAGTGAGCTAATCGTGCAGAACTCTGTATGAAAGCACCGCCACACCACTGACATCGCAGAAACCACCAGCCTACCGAGGTGATGCTGTCACATTGTTTATTCAGGGTTGTGAGATGTACTCGAGGACCCTGACAAAATGGTACAGTATGGAACTGCCAACACATTTGTGTTGACAATTAACAGGATGTGGACTATTTAAAGGGAGCTGGCTGTGACAAATATACTATTTGGACAAAACACCAGTAGTGCAGGGCCACAGGGACTCTGTTACTGTGTCAAAATTACATGCAATACTGTAATCATTGAAATTATACTACCGTGGAGAAAAAAACCCCCACTATATTGAATTTACAAAAAGTTACCTCTGCCTTTACATCCAGTATGGTGTTAAAATAATTTTTGCCCCTACAGAATAGTGTATTATGAATTGGAATCCAGCCTCAGACACAGTGTAGCTCAACTGACCTTACAGTTTAGAACTGAGCCAGCATTCCGGCAAATACAGAGGATTAGATTGGTTATGTGCAATTAGCATTTAAAACTAATTTTGCTGTTATAAGTGCCTTTGATTTTGTAAGGGTTTATATTCCAAAAGACAAAAATAAGGTGAATTTTACCTTCCTACAATAACATATGGACAACACAAGTGACAGAAGGACACAACAGGCAGGTGGCATGCCCCCATCCTTGCAGCTAGTAGTACTGGCACTCTCTGTATAGAAATAATGCCAGGCCATGCCAAGCCATATGCAATGTCAATGTATGTCAGGTGGAAATAACTCTCCTAAATGCTATGTCACAGATTAGTGTATGGTACCAAGAGACAAGTCAGATCACCTGACGAGAAAGGCTAACAAATAAACTGCATCTTTCACCTGCATGATATGTGTACTGTGCTGATTTGTAGTAGAAAAAAGCAATATAAACAAAATCTAAAACAATTATTTCAATGATGTTTGGTGCCACAGTCTGGGAAAATGAGAATGTTGCTTAGGTGACTATGTACAGTAATAATGTTATGAATATCACAATCAGTTACATCTTCATTACTACAGACTCATGCATGTAAGGGAAGTTTCCAGACAACTTTTGAAAGGAACTCAGATGACAAAAAAGTTAAAAATTATAATAATAAAAAAAATACAAAATAAATATATATATTCTACTATATATAATTTTGGAATAGGTTATGAAGCAGGGATACTTGCATGTGATTTCATTCTAAAGATACTGTCAGCAATATTTTGGATGTATTTACAGAGTAATAATTTTTTTCCTCAAGTTTTAAGCAAAACTAAAAGTCAGACGTTGTTCTGAATCGTACTTTTCCAAAGCTATGGGAACTGTGTAACAATAGCATGAAGAAATTTAAGCTAAAGAAGCCAACCTGAACTTCAAGTCAGAGCAGGGTCTCCTCAATTAGAGTGTAGACTTACTAGGAAATTCCCACTGCTCTGAACTTATTACTGCAGATTTTAGAACACCTCTGATGTGACAAAATTTAAACTGTTCATCATTTATTGTAGTAAAAATAAGCAGCCTACTCTATGCTCTCATTTTAGTAAGACAAATGATGCATAGGAAAAAAAATGACCTGCCTACATTTCACTTCAGGTACATGTAGTGACTAAACTGCTCAGATCATGATCTTCCATGTGAGGACCTAATAAGACATATTTGTCTACAACGTAACATTTTTTTAATATTACCTTCAATCCACATAGCACTGAATGGTCAACCCATCCATTCTTCTTATCTTGAATATGAAAAACACTTAAAAGTAAATTAAACTTAAACCAAAGTTATTACTTAGTGGTTTAGAACAAAAGCCAGTTACAAATCACACTAAACTTTAGATTTTCTCAATTCCTCACCCACGATTTAATGAACCTATGGTCTATTTTCAGTTAAATTTTAGTTCATCATTTGGCCTTCTAAGTTACCACCAGCTTTGTTATTTTTAATGAAAATACAGAAAAATTCCTTTTTACACATTAACAGTCTTCTGAAGTTGTGATCTAAGCATTTCCAGTAACAGGCAAGACTGTTCAGATTTTATTCTTTATATTTTTAAATAATCCAATAAAGCAAACATTTACAAGCACAAATGAAGTACCTAAACAAAAAAGGATGCATCTACTTCGGTAACTTAGTCTGAATAAGGTGTGTGCTTGTGAAGAGAATCTCTCCATTGCCCCCAGTTGCAGTACTTGGTTCACATTGCAGAATTGATTCAGAGCATGTGAACTAGACTCCTCTTACATGAAATGAAATCAGATGCGATACTCAGCTAGTGCATCTCACATATTCCAGCCACTAAAGGGCAGTCAGTCTAGGACAAGACCAGACAGAGAGTGAACTAAATCCCCAGAAACACATATAAGGTAATCGCCATGTCCTCAGCAACCACTGAGTCGCTTTACAGCACTTCACTGTTTGGGCACACTTCACGCTTGGTTGCCTTTGTAGTCAACAAAGAGGCACATGCCAAGCACAGTTCAGGTCTTCCAGATTTCCATCTCTTTGTACTGGGCAGCATAATTTTGGTAGCCATCAGTGGCCAAAAGTCCTTCATAGGTGCCTCAGTTAGCCAAGTCCGGGTTACTACTCATTGCACCATTCATCCTTTAAGTCTTCTCTCTCCATGGTAGGACCATCACATGCAATCTGCCATCTGGGCACAGGGCTTAATCTCATCCCACTGCTGCAACAAGTTGCTGTGGCTAGAAGGTACTCAGTCAACCAGTCTCTCTCATGCAGTGATGCTACATTCAAATTTGCTCAAGTAGAGTAGCCATGAATTAGGAGTCAGTCACATGAACTATGATGACAAGTCTTCCGTGGTGCTGCAGCACAGCTCATCACCATCTTCATGGTCTGAAAGTGACCTCTTCTCTAAAGTGATAAACTGAAAATTGCTGCCAAGTTTTTTTTCACTTCTTTTTTTTCCCTCAGACATGCACACGAAGACCAGCAAGTTTAGATGGGGAGAGATTTAAAGTTGAGAATTGCAGATAGAAATTTGATAGTATAGACTAGAAAAGTCCACCTAGCTATTCTATGGGTCACATGCTCGGATGCTCGGTCATAGGTTCTGAGATCTCACATGGTAAGAAGAAAAAAGTTGGCATTTACATCTGAATGCAAGGCACCATTAAGGTAAACCATAAGAGATAATCCATGCCAAAAGAAAAAGAGTTTAGGACCCAGTGAGACTGCGACATAACTGCATTAAATAATGCTGAGGAGAGAACAAGGTACAAAAATCAGTACGCAGGAAACAAACCAATGCCAGCAGGACCAGCTCACTCCAACTGATTATTTTGTGGGGCTCAGTAAGGATTTTAGCAAAGATGAACGAAAGTATGATGTGACACACATGCAGTACTGATATGGGGATTCTCCATACCTAATCAATTATGCATACTCAATCCTACTGAAGGCAGGATGATATTGAACATGTGTTGTTAAAGTTATGATCTAAAGACAATACATACACAACTGAACTTGCATCATTTTGTTCACCACAGAGCTGAAGAAAACTCATCTTAACATTTTCAGAAGCATGTAGCTTTTCAGTGAAATATAAAAAACAGTTTTAATGATTTTTTTTAATGTGAGAGTAGAATCACAATTTATAAATTACATATTCATGAGAACAGATTCTTAAATCTGTTCTCCATTGTTTACTTCATGTTTTAAAAAGTTATGAGTAAAAACAAAGCAAGATTTTTTTTTTTAAGAAAAAGATTGTATTTTAAGTTTTCTGACTATTAGTCTTGCTTAACCCATAGATCTTTTTCACATAAAGTCTGTTGTGGTTAAGCTAAGTGAGTTTGGATCTAAATTTGTATCTCAGCTTTTACAAATATTTCAGATTAATTACTATGGAATGAATGAAGAATGACACCTTAATTAGTAATGCTTTTCTTGGCAATTAGGATTCTCTTGGCTTCTCTTAGCAATTAAAGTGGCAGTGGCCTATCATTAAGGTCTTCAAGATTCCCCATGCCTCCTCAGAAGCAATTACTGTGGGAAGCACTGAAAATCGGGCTCATAGCTATAATCTGTTCTCTAAGGATCTAGCAGCAGGATAAACACTTTTGCTTCTTCCTTCCATAGTAATTTTGCATTAACCCATCATCATTATCTAATCAATCATTAATGTAATTTTAATGTGTCATTTTTCATGAAGTTCAATTTTCATTTTTAAAAAGTGATTACAGTCAATTGATTTTGCAAAAGCGTATAGTACTAAAATCATTTAAATGAAGACAGTTAACACATTAGCAATTTTCTCCATGGCAAAATGCTAGCATTCATTTAGCACAATGAAATACTAGAGTTTAGCACAATTTAGACTAGCATAACAGAAAATACTGTTATGAGACACCTTGGAATAATAATATTAAGGCATCCATACATCCCTAAAAGTGAATTAAAAATCAAGCCATTCTATCATGCTGCTTATAACGTACAGAGGAAATTTCTACCTTAGTATATACAAGCGCACGTTGCCTTATGAATGTAAAAATGAGGACAGGTTTGTCAGAATTTAGCAAGAAATATAATTATAGCTACATCAATAACACTTTTGACCCTCTGACTAAACAAAAAATATACACCGTTGCTATTGGACCCAAATTTAAAAATGTTAATTAATTATGGGCCAAAATTTGACCAATATTTCTGCTTAACTGTAAAGTCACTTTTAGTTTTCAGATTTTGTGTTAGTTTCTCAGTAATCTCATTCCATGTGTTAGAAGTTCTTGAAACACTTGGGTTTACTCTGTGCTGGGATTTATGAGTCTTGTCTTGCAGAAAGGGATGCTCACAGGCTTGTCTTCAGGGTCTTGGATCTTTGGAGTCAGCAACTGCCTGAAAGTTACTGTTGAAAAGAAAGATAATCTCCTCTTCCTAAGTTCTAGTAAAAAGCTCTTATGGTTCAAAAGAATCATGTTAACTTCATGCTGCACGAAGAGTATTTAAGTTACAGATCAGCAATGCCAGTCCTTTCCAGTTCAAGGTATTCAGCAATGACTACATTTCAGGAAGTATTCTGAAGTTTGCAGCCAGGATACTTTTCATAGTAGTTTCTGACATATTGTTCTGCAGGATCATTCACTGAGCAGAGAAAATACGCCCTACGCATATAAATACGTGGTGCTGGATGTCAGATGACATTCTGACATACCTTGATGTAAAGAGAAGAGCAGACATTCCTGCATTCCAGTGATATTTGCTGCACTGTATACTGTTGCTGCTCACATTTTTTACTGAAACCCCTTTTTTCTTCAACAGTCAACTGTGTTTGAAATTCAACCAAAGCCTATTTCATCAGCTACACAACTTCTGTAAGTGGTGGGTAAAGCACTGGCATTAATAGAGTTTGCTTCAGCACTGCAGAACTACCTACAGCTACTGCGCCTGTCTTGAACAGCCCTAAGATTTTGGATTGTCATGCTAGGTCTAGGTTGAATATCAATTGGAAAATGAAGCTTTGCAGTTTACTTCTGTCTTCGAAGCCAATGAAACTTAACTGAAACTCTGATGCTTCTTTATGCCTTCCTGTCAGAGACTACAATGAAATCTTTTGCCCAGTGTCTCAAAGGTCCTCTGTATACGGCAAGCAAATATGAGGTCACATGCTTTGAGTCTGAGCATGAGCCAACTCTAATTCAGAAGTGTTGTGACCATGTTGGCAACCCCAACAGTTCTGCAGTGCCGGTGCTGGCATCACATTTGTCAGTTTTTGGTCAGGGTGGAGAGCTAGCAAAGCGTAATCTCTCCCCCTCTCCCCCTCCCCAAGTCCCATGACGTCCTCAAATGGTCACATCTAAAATAATACTTTGTTAGATTAAAAAGAAACCTCCAACTCAATTTTGCTTCATAAAGTTTCTTTACTAGAGAATTCCCTTTAGATATGCCTGCTTTTGTTCATCTTCCATATTACTGACATCCCCATTAGCTTATAAGGAACACTTTGAAAGAGTTCATCTACATGGGTAGATGAGAATGAGGTTCTTAGGACAACTTGGGCACTAATTTTGACTTATTTTGCACTCAGCAAACATTGTCCCATTTGCCAGTAACAGGCAAGACAAGAAAAGCTGTGCACACTATAAAATCATAGCTAGATGGAGTGACTAAGTTTTACTTCGATCCAGCTGACTTGCATACACACTTGATAACTGTTATGGGATCCTCTTGCAGCAGACTGCTTCAACCCACAGTGCTTCAACATGTTATAACAAGATTTCACAAGTTAACTGAGACAACCTCAGGAGGATTTTTGGTTATATGGTTAGTGAATCAAGACTCAGATGAAGACCAAGGCTTTCCTTCATGGCAGGCACCCTTTACCCACACATGAGGAATGAGTAGCAGAGGATTATCATTTCATCAACGGCACAAAGGTAGTTTACTGGCCTCCCATTTGCATATGGATTACAGGTCATCTCAAAATACTGGAAGGCCTGATGTTACAAATGGCAGTGGGCAATATCTGTCAGGTACTTGTAGAAAGATTTACCTCATAAATGTATTTGAGACTAATTAGGAGTAATTGTAACAGAAATGATAAAGAGCACTGATATATTCCACCCATATTTCTTAAAACTTTACTGTTCTTATGATAGGATAAAAAAATGCTTTGAACAAAACTGCAGATGTTAAAAACACAAATCAAGTATGTCTGCTGCCAAATAGAACAAGCTACATATATGTTAGAGGACATCACAAACCCTAAACTACCACCAGCACAAAAAAAAATCCTCACAGGAACTAACTGAAGTGACATTTATTTCATAAAATATCTATTTAATTTCATGCATCTTCATTAAGAGTATAAACACAGACACTATTTTATCTATATAGATCAATATTTATAACTAGTCAGAAAACCAAGAAATAGCAGTAGAAGTGAAGATATTTCTCCTAACTGCATGGTTACCTGTAGCGAAATTGTCTTACTATCTATCAAAGTAGCCCAAGTTTCATTTAAAATAGAAGGAGACTTAGCTTTTAAAAATCACTTAGGCAGCTACTCATAGTTTATCTCTGACCTGAATTTAGATTTAAGAAACTGTGAATTAGGCAGTAGAAAAAAATGACATGACTGAAGCCCACCTCTTGTTCTGGTAATTCATCTTTCCAAAGCTTTGTGGTCTAGTGATTAGGCATTTATTTTAATTTAGTAGATAATCTATACTTCTTCTGAATGCAGTACATGTAGAGAAAAGTTTACCTTACCAACTCCAAAGTACCTTTACTCCCCCCCCCGCCCCCAGCCAATGTCTTAGCATTGATAAACCAACCTGTTAAGGTATTCCTCCCTACCTAGTGGCTTTGAGAAAACTTGGAGAACTCTGACGTAGCCTAAATACCTAAATTTTTAGGCTGCTGTAGTGAAGCAATATGACTAAATGATCAGAAAAGGATTCCAAACTATCTGATGTTATGTAAAGTTTGCAAAATTCAAACTCAACGGTTTCCTCCATCTGACTTTCCTTACGCTTCCCAGTCTTGACATTGACAAACTGAAAAATAAGCCTTCTACCAAAGGACAGCGAGAACCTCGCTCTTTGAAGCAGCAGCTGAAGTCAGTGCTCTGCTACCCTTTTTAGAGCTGGAACAAAAAGTGCAATAGCAACAAACAGAAAGCTAGATGGTGCTAATATACTGACTTTATGGCTACCACTAGATGTGCTGTGCACAAGCTTGGAAAGACAAATCAAATATTATAAAGGGATACAGAAGAGTTTATGCATGTAGATGAAGAAATGCTCTAGTTAGATAACTATCTACTTAACATTTGGTTCAGGCAATTACGTTGTGTTGATAAGAAATGAAAAAGAGCATCAGGAGTCTCTCAGATAGCCCCCTTCCCTTTCGTAAGAGAAAAATGTTACTGTCTTCACTAATGAGAAAAGTATTTTCAGTAACTGCTGAAAAGTAATATAGGAAGTTATTATTTTTCTCTCATGGAAAATACTACTAATTGAAGAAGTCTATGCTACATATTACCATATTATAACAAGTATTAGTAAGGATTTTCAAAGATTTTGGATACATACAGGTTTCTAACACTTTTTTTCACTTTGAAGCAGCTGTATACCCACTCATTCTAAGAGAAACTAAACTTGGGATTTTAGCTTAGCCAAAATTTTGTTTCTATATACTCTTTTTAGGGCTGGTAGAACAAATGATTTAGAATTATTCTAACATATCTATGTGTTTTGGCTCAGAGAAAGGTCTGAAACCAGCTTCAAATTCACTATGTGCAATACAAAGGCCTATCTGTGACAGGGAGCACGCAGCACTTGCTAAGAGAAGTGTGATTGTATTCCCGACATCTTACTTTACCTGTAATTTCAATGTGGTGACCTTGCACATTTCTCTGAAATAACAATACTGGGAGCAGATCTCATCTTCAGATCAGCCTTCAGATTACACATCTTAAAGTTACAAAGCTAATTCTGTTTCTCCTCCTGCCCTTCTTTGCTAGGTGACCATGGACAAGCAGCACATAAGAGCTGGCACAATCATGGTTCTGGCTAACTTCAGTGTCTCTGTGGCTCTTCTTAGCTGACTTATGAGCTCACTAGTAGCTGTGACGATTGTTTATCCGGGTGACAGTCACACACTACAGCCCTACGCACTGAGAAGCCAGCAGACCCCAGTGCTATCCTCAGCTCAGTCACTGAATTGCCTGTGACTTTGGGTGATCTCTGTTCATTCCTGTGCTTCATCTCACTCATCTATAAAACAGAGAAAATGATACTTGCCTTGCTCTCCAAAGAACTCTTTTATCAATAGGTGACAAGTATCGCAAAAATGAGAGGGGAAAATTACTTATCCTCTAATTCTGCACGTTGGAAGACTGCTAACCAGGGCATTCGCCTCACAGACTTCCTTTAGCTCTGTAACTGCAGCAGCAGGAGGAGAAATGTTATACTTCAGTCACATACAGCAACCAGTAGCTGTATTTATTGTTTATAAATGCTCTTCTAAGAACATTTCAGTCAATTCCAAGTGCACAAGAGAAAAAACTTTAAAAGGTTAGCAAATTCACGGTGACCTTTATATTCTGAAAATACAACCATAAAATAGTAGTAATAATACAAAAGAAGCTGTGAGTGAAAAATGATTTCATGTAGATTCCTTACCATTTTGGAGAGTCCAAGTTCGAAAAAGTCATGAAAATAATTGCTTTACAGATGAGAGACAGGAAGAAAATCTGGGCAGGTACATACTCAAGTGCTGGTAGAATGTATATTCCAAACACAAAAGTTTAACAAATTAAAGGTATAACATTTCTATAAGCAACATGTCATAGCAGAAAGCAGAACAGAACTTATAAGAATGAATTTGGCCCTTCAAATCTTGGAAAAAGTTCTGGACAAGAGCTATGCTGAAATGTTTTACTTCGTAAGTCAAACCCAAATAATACTGCTTTGTAATACTGTCCTGTTCAGGCTGTTCAATTTGCAAGTATTTCATTTTACATTATTATTTATTTTCCTCTTTTCAGTATGACCATTAAGCACTACTAATCCTTTTGAAGCAAGGTATTTGAAAAAATCTCAGTATTCCTTTTTTATTTCTAGATTGGAAGCAATAGAATAATACCCTTTAGTAACCACTAGGCTATGCTAACATACAACTTAACTGAGACAAAATCTACTTTTAAAAACAGTGCATGCTTTAAATGCACACGGATGGGCAAAGGCACATTAAAAAACCCCACACGCATTACAAAAGGTATTTACAGTAACCCACATATCTTGAGTGGATTAACCTGTCCTGCTTGGGTTTTCAACCTAATTTAATTATGAGTTAAGGAGAGCCAAGTGAGCCTTTCTGAAGTAAACAGTACCTCCCTAACGCTGCTATTCTGACTCAACAGAAATAAACAGGCTTTTAGCATTTTCTTTAGGAATTTTTTAGGTCAAATTTTGCTTATTTCCTCTGATGATCTGTTTTAGATTCAAGATTGCAACAGAATAGAAATATTAAAACCCCTCCTGTTGTATGGATGTTGGCTTTACTACCTTAATAAAGAAGATTAAAAAAATATCTTGTACGTGCTCTGCATTTTAGACAAGGATAAGGTTACCACATTCTATGAGAAGATAACAAGTACATTACAAATTATGAGAAAGGAATCTGAAGTATAATGAATTGCTGATAATCAGAACTGTTCTACAAATCCCCATTAATGAGTGACATGTACCTTGTCATTACTCAGAATTTCTAGCTGTGCATGCTTCCCCTTGTAATCTACTGACAGGGTTCAAATAGAAAAGGATGGTTATACATCCTTTGGGTTGTTTCGTACTTCAAGAGCCTTTCGTGCAAGAACAACAAAAAAAAATCTAATAAATAATAGGATTATGTTTACTTTGAGACATATATGAGTATTCCTTATTTTTTAAGCATGTAACAGAACGCATAGAAAAAATCACAGAGTGTTTCTTTGATCAAGTGTTTTTTTTTTAAATTGCATTAGTGGAGTAACACTAGATCAGCTGTATGGACGTGTCAACATAAACACTAGTGTAAAAGTAACGTGGTTAGCAAAGCTACCTCTTTTTCACAGAGGTACAAAGGAACTGCAATTGAGATTTATAGTAGTGTTGAGTCATAGGGCTTTTTATTCTTGCTCTTAGGAAGGTTACAATTTATAATGAAAAAAATCCCAAGTTTCTAATTTTATTTGAAATATAATTATTTGTCATGACTGTGGAAACCCAAAGAGGGAACATGATCTGAAGGTGCTGCAGTCCAGAACACTACTTGTGAATTAAAATCTTAGTTTAAGTACAAGATAGTATAATTTGTAAAACTGAGTATTCTTGAGACATAAATGCGAGACAGGTTTTCAAGTCTTTCAGCATATCCCCTGTGTCAATAAGTAAAGTCAGTCTTAAACAGAAGAAACTTTTCTGAAGGAGTAAAACTGTAAAGCCAAAATTAGCTTGGGCCTGTGGGTTTTGCTGACCCAGCAGAAACTGAAATATTTGAGCATAACTCCCGTATCTGAAAAAAACGGTCTCTTATTACATTATCTTTTTAAATCATGATAGAGCATTCATCTAACAAAACCCCTCTTTCTGCAATTGGCCGTGGGGTAAAATTTTAATTCAACTTTGAATAAATGTTGAGATTTCAGCTGAAAGGCATTATCTAGTGCCAAGAGATTGCCTTTTTCTCCTATGAGACAAATATGTGTGAGGTGCACGAGGTGTTTCTGAAAAATAAACTGAAGAATTAGAACTTAACTGAGATAATCACACTAACATTAGAAGTCTGTTATTAAGGTTGTAAAATACAACTTGCTAACATGATGAAATTCCAGCAGCAAGGATGATCACATTCTTTCATCCTTTTATTCCCCCCCCCTTTTGTTTATTCTATGACACTGTGCTTAAATATCTGACCACAAACTACAAAACCAAAACCAAACAAAAAAGCCCCATACAAAATAAACAAAACTAAACTAAAATAAACAAAAACCTCCCAGCCCCTTTCACTATTCAGGATAGCAGCAGCTGCCTTCTAGCTCTTCAACACTTTATTTTCTCCTATGGCGTGTTTCATTGCATGTTAGGCAAACACTGCTTGACAGACAGAATTGAGTCATTTGCTTTTCTACCTCAGGCAGGTTCACCAGTGAGCTGTAGAGCCTGGCACCGCAATAACACTGCCCGGCAGAGCATAAGCCTTTGGCCGTGTGTTACAGAATTGACCATGCCCCACTTCCCCCGGCTCGTGAAGCGTGCAGGAACCTTTTCTACCAGTTGCTTCCCAAGATTTACCTTCAAATGTCTATGACACTGGGAGGTGGTATTATTCTCACTTCACAACAGGAGAACTGAAGTACTAAAAACGTTAGGCTTCAGGTATTAAGATGAAGATCTAATTTTTAGGATATTTGAACTCTAACAGTACAACGCATATTAGCAGCCCCTTTTCCACAGATTTCAGCTAGTAGCTGTGAGTGTCGGGCACCTCCATGAAATCAGATTCCAGTTTATCAAACTGGGCACAGGAAACAAATAACATACGACCAGTTACTATAGGTGGAAATGTTTCAGTCTCTTACAGGCAGGTCGTTCTCTGTAGCACAAATGGGGATAAAAGCCAGTTCTTCCAGGCATCCCTCAACTACCTTAACCGCAAAAAATTCCTTTGCCTTCCTATAATACTGTCCATAATCCACTGTGTGTTTCCAGCCTCTTCACAAATGAGGATTTCTCTGGTAACACAGTATCTGTTCGGAACCAGAATAGTTTTAATCTGTGTGTTGAAGCAGGTGGGAATCCCTCTTGAAAAAAATAGCAAATGACCACTTAATACTTATACTCACCAAAGAAGTCAAGAGAAGGCTGCAGAGAGTGCCTGGATGATGGCTTTTCATAACATTAATGGTTCCTGACTGTACACATTACAATTATTCCAGCAGGTGTTTTTTTTCCCTCCAAAAAACCACCTTCCTCCTTCCTCTCACTGCAACTCCAGTGCCATCATACAGTATTTCATCAACCTTTTTAATGGTTATTGGAGGAATTATTAACCTTTTATTTCATTTCACATATATTTAAGGTGGAGTAGTCCATACAGGCCTCCCTTGGTGCCCTAGCTTTTCTAGACAAATGTGGAGGTAATCATCATTATAGCTAATGGCTATAAAGAAAGGGAAACGATGACTGACCTTCAGCATTTTTGGTGGGCAGAACAACAATATTTGCCTGGAGAATAGTAACAGCAGTGACCCTGAAGTAAAATGAAGAAGTAAACAAGTGTTCCAGGAGATTAGGATTCAAAATCAATGCGAGGAAGTAACCAGCAGCAGCACATAAAAGGGATAATGATAACGATGGAATTAAATTACTGAAAGTAATATTTGACTGGGCAATCCATTTAATGCTCAGAAAAGAAGACTAGTGACATAAACCAGTATGTAAAAGCAAACTGGGGGGTTAGGAAGACCCTCTGAAGACCCCAGAAGAACAGCTAGCTCCCAGCCAAGAAAGCCTCTGGGGCAACCCAGGAGTACGATGGGAAGAAGCACTAGAGCCTTGTCCTTGTTGCTGGACCCAGGTCAAAGTAAGTTCATGTTATACCCTTACTGGGGTTGCAGACAGCATGACCCCAACATTATCAGTGACTTGATCAAAAATGGGGACTTCTCCCAGTCACCTGTTGGGGTAGGTGCATAGGAGCGCAACATCCCTGATGTAGCTGTAGCGTGGAGTATGCAACTGAAGCAGGCCACGTGCAAGTTAGACATCTTGTCCCCATGGATGTCTTTTGACAGAACACTGAAGAACGCAGGCAGCACCATGCCACCCCCGCAGCATTCACTACTTCAACTCGCTGAATACCTTTCAGCAGCAGGAGACTGAAACCATGCCAGTGGACTGAATCTAGACAAGGATGTGCCAAAATTACCAAATGATTTCAGAGGTGTTTGGTGAGCACAAATGAATGGGGTAGGGGGTGGGGACTGACAGGAGAGCATCATGCTTTAATACAGACAAGCACTTTTCTCTCCTCCCTAGGTCCTCTCCACTCCAACTTACTCATGGCAGCCTGGTCTTCCTGCTCTCTCCTACCACGTTATCCCATTTCTCTTATTTATGTATTTGCAGCCCTACTTCTAAGTTTTCTCATCTCAGACCCAGTCTCCAAGCACAGTAGCTCCAGTTCTTCCGTTAGCTACACGACTGGTTTCCCTCTTTTGCCTTGCAGCTCCTGGTCAACAGCCACCAGTCTCCAGGCAGCAAGTCTCATTGTTACAGTCCTGATCATTTGTGTCTAAGTTTTCCCCAAACCAAAATGAGGGCTGAGGTTGATAGCTGGGAGATTTCAGGCCAACCAATTACAGCTTTGCCAAAACTTAAGTAAGGTTTGTTTTTTTTAAAGTATCGAATATAGGAATTTTTGGCAATTGCTGTCTGTATACAATGAGCAGAATATTAACAGGAGGAGATTAAAAAGAAATCTAAACAGTATGGCCACTACATTAATTCTATATTTGCATGTTGAATAGTCCTCTTTTTTTGAAATGTACTTCTACTTACTTCAGAAGAAGTTAAAAGGATGGAAAAGAGCCCTGGTAATTGCTTTATAACTACAGATACAGCTTTGCTTACTGTTGGCAACACTACCTGTTTTTGCAGTTGGGATGAGGAATAGCAATGGCAGTTGGCTAGGGGAGCCGTCTTCATGAATAATCTATTCCAAATAGTTTCAGTGTTAGACAGAAAAAAACATCCTTAAACTGGTATTCGTACATAAATTACTTTCAAGAGAAATACCGTACGGCGGACAGCGAAACAAAAAGGGGAGACTATGTTGCAAGTACCATCACATTCAGGTATACAATTAATCCTGTTTTAATGCAAATATATGTTTCTCCTAAATACCAACTTTTTTCCCCCAAAGTGCTATAAATTGTAACATTCAAACCCAGTTTCTAAATGACACTGTGGTCTTAGTTCTGCATTTCAGAGTTAGCTCATCATCTGTCTTTGCACATCACTGAACATCTGAAATGAATTTTATTCCTGACTAATCATAAATTTATGTACCAAATGAGGATATAACACAATGCCATACTATAGGAACTGTTGTACACATTTTATAATGTTTTTCAAACTTTATGTTTTTAGCTACATATGTTTAAACACAGGCACAATGGGACAAAATAATAAATACAAACAGCCAGAAAATGGACACTTACCCACAGTGCTTCATGTGAGGTGGTTTATCCATTCTCACCGCCAGTTTAATTTTCAAGTCACTGTCCTGGCTGTTTTTGGGGACTATCATTTTATGCAGATCAGGTGACTTTGGGCTATTGGATGTTGGATACAACACTACCTGCAAGTCATAAAATAAAAACTTTAATGAGTTGATACGAAAATATCTTCTAGTCTTTAATGGAAACTTCTAAGCAATTAAGATTCTTGTTGCATCTCCTCCAGTCTGAAAGATGATTAAAAAAGCTTCCATAAATCTAATAAACTAGTTGGCTCAATCTTATTGTAATAGACAAATTTAAAAAATGAACTCATTCATTTTCTTACAAATAGGAACTTTCATATTAAGAGTTAAATAAAATTTCCTCCTCCATTAGTTCATTCTGAATTAACAGTTTTAAACAAAAAGGAAAAGTTGACACTTGCAAATAGTCATGTACAATTAAACAAGAACCTAAACTTTTACATTACTCAGTGCTCTGCTGGAAACATCCTATTGAAACAATTTGCTGCAGCATTATGCAACAGACCGCCCCTCCAGCAGTGATATTGCTTGAGTGAAGAAAACCAAAATATGCTCTTTCTTACCAACTCAATTTTTTTGATCATTAGCATTTATAAAAGCCAATTATAGTAAAAATTGCAGAAATTGGAGATTAATTCCAAAGCATCTTTGCTGCAAATAGTGTATAATAAATGTAAGATACTATGTCCCATTCACATGTGATATGACACAAACCTTTTGTTTAATCTACAGTGGTAGACATATAAAAAAATAAAAAATACACTATTTGATTTTTTAAAATATTTATATAAGTGTCTTGATAGTTTTACTAGCTAACCAATAATTTTATATTAAAACTAGTCACAAGCTGTTAAATATTTATTTATTTACCATCCAGAAAGTTTATCCATTTATAGCCAGTACAATTAAATATGACTACTTCATAAAATCCTTACCCACAGTCACACATTTAGCAGTTAAATGCTGCTGAAACATAACTTCTTTTCATTGTTATTATAAGCACTACTTTTGATCCGTTTAGACTCTAAAATATTCTAAACATGCTATTTGGGAGACTTTCATAACATTCAGTGAGTTCAAATTACCATTATTACAAAGCAGTATTTCGAAAGTAACAACATTCTAAAAAGCAGCGTTCTTCACATTTTTTATTTCTTGAAAACTAAAATTAATCATAACATTAACCATCAAGTTAATTTCTTATACATTGTCCTTGTGCCTTGTGTCACATATATAAAACACAATGTATTCTCCTCTGTGTTATTAGGAAAGTTAAACTATGGATTTGAGTAAGAATCTCCAAGCAAGCATAAATCTAAATCTAACAGATATTACTAAGCCAAAAATATTACAATAGTGTCATTCAGATCTAATAATCTGAAAGATGACGTAAGCTGAAGACCATCAGCTTCTCATCTCACTATTTGCAGAAACATGTTCCTGCATTCTGTTAATATCAGGAGCTCCAGCAAAGCAGAGGAATATGATGCGTCACCCCTAATCAAGTGTGCAACCTTTATAACACCAGCGGGAGAAATAACCTGTCAGAACTATTGAGTATGCTCAGTACCTTTCAAAGAGATAGGAAAAGAAAAAGTATATTCTCATTTTAAAAAATCAGGAGGCTACTTTTTTTTTTTTTTTGCAAATGCGTAGCAAACACTATGTATAACAGAGCTTATTCCTTCTTTCCCAGAAACAAGCTGATTTTCATTTTGAGTAAAAGCCATCCCTTAAAGAAAATTTAAAACCATTAAGAGTATAGCGACCTTTGAGTTCTGAAGCATCAAACAGAAAATGATTTTTAGTTGGTTTATCTTTTTAAATGCAAGATTATATAAACAGAATTATTACTCATTCCTTGCATGTAATGACTTGGCATTCACATCGGACTGTAGGTGATGTTATGAATTCCTTTTCTACAGGCTGCAGCAGCTCCTGTTGTCCTGTAACAGCTTATTACAGCTCATACATCTCAAGTGACATCTTTCTCCTGTCAACTTTTTGAGTTTTTAGAATAGGCAGACAAGTGTTAATTAATTCATAACTGTCGGAGTGGGAGATGGTCCCGGAGTAACGATGGAGTCTCAATATGAGTATGGTCGTTCTCCTTTATTACAGGGTTTTACAGGGTTTATATAGAAAAAGGTGATAGCACGTGCTAGCTACAACATTATTATTGGCTAAGCTTCTATGTCCACGCGCCTTATATAATACTCTAATTGGTACAATACCCCGTTTCACGCGACACTATCTTATTCTCTATTGGCTGCGCAAACTTCTTCACGAGGTGTCCAGCAGTTACTGATCTCATTCTCCAGCATCCAGGTGTTGTTTGTCAGGCTCTTATCTTCCTTTTTCCCAGCATACAAGGACACAGCGTCCTTGTCTGCTCCAGTATTTTGTAAACTTATGCTTGGTTCCCACATAACGGCTGGATTGCTCACATGCCTTTGCCCAGCCAAGAAATCCTCAACACATAACTTCAGGACTGACAACTCCTTTTCTGAATTTTTAAAGAAGTATTTTGGAGCTTTGTTTTCAAACCTCTCACCATGAATAAGTATCTGGCAGAATAATTAAGTATGCACTGTGTTGTGTTTGTATTACACTTTGTCATGCCTTCCAGTTCTAAACAATGAGAGCTAAAAGAACTTTGTCATCAAACTTTTTATCATTACACACAAACACATGTATACACACACACAAACATTTGACAGGCATTAATTATCTTCACAATAACCTTCATACTAATATTGTCCTTAAGGGCAATGTTAACCATTGTGCACCATATCATCAAATGGCAAAAATGTAGGCTCTCAGGAAATCACTGAGACCAAAACACTGGGCAAATGTTGGTGTGAAAAGAAAAAAGTTGCTGAAATTTGTATTAAAAACATTCTCTCCACTATGGCACACTGAAATGCGATGTCATTGCCATTGTCCATGGAGAAACTTTCTTGGCTATTGTGTCTCAGATTTCCTTTCAGCACTGCTTAAAGGATTTTAATCTTCTAGTTGTTGTTCTATAATCTACTTGACAAAATAAAATGGTATCAACTCACATGTCTTCTGTGGGGGATATAAAACTCACCTACAGGATACCTTTTCACTGTGCCTAAAACTTCGGAAAGTTTCATAAAATTCCTACTACATCACACATTTCTGAATTAATTTTTTTAAATTTTATTTTAATTTCTCTTATTTTATTGTTCTTATACCTGTGAATATCACCACAGCAGATTATTCAGCAGCAGCACAGAGAACTATAAATTGTTAGTCTAGGACTGTGTTTACAAAAAGTAAACTAACAGGTAATCTGCATTAAAAAGTATAATGAACTATTAATGACCAGAACGCTATACACCAAACACAGCTGCTGTGCATTGCATTGCGTCAGCTGATTTAAGGCAAATTAATAGTATCAGAACAGTGTGGGTTGAGGCAATTCAGTGAATTCAATCATCTCATGATCATTAAAAATACTCCACTATGTGGTCCAATTGTATCTAGTATTACATTTCCTCAGATGACACTGTAACTGAAAAAGTGGCAAGTTCACTTCATGCCTCTCCTTGCATGGATGTAAAATAAACACAGAAATCTTAAATATTATAGAGCAGCACATTTCTGGATTTGTGCAAGGTGATGTTCTCAAAACATTGTTTCTTAATTGTGAATGACTGAAGATGTTTCTCTCCTGGGCTTAAAATATAACAGGTTGAAAGATATGAAGCTAATATCATTCAATGACTTAATTAACCATCATTTATTGTGATTCAGTTGTGTATTTAAGTCCTCAGCTGGATCACAATAGAAGAAGTTATTTGAAGTACACCTGAACCAAACAGTTAATCCAGCCAAGCAACTATTAACTCTCCTCTATCTTTGGCACATTGATCATACCTTCTTTTAAAGGTATGAAAGAAAAGTTCAGTTGTCCAACACACTCTGAAAGCCTGAACAAACCAAACTTGTGACAATCTTGCCTTCTCAGAGCAGATAACCAAGCAGAAGGTTCAGAGTCAAAAGCACTATGCAGAAATACCTCCTATCAGTATTCCCATGTTTAGATAAAGCTCTCAAGCTAATCATCCCTGGCTGCAGTTGTCCTGTTGTCAAAAGAAAATGCAGCCTTCAAAAGGGACCAACGAAGCTAAGAGGCAAGCAGACTGGCAAACCGTAAACACACTTGAGAAAAATCAAGAGTCAAGATAATGTCTACTTTTTCTTCCATCCCACACTTGTGGCTGAATTCACTTTCAGCCAACTCAGGTCCTCGCATCCCAGCCGCTCCCTCCCCCCTACTTCCACCCAAAACTGTGATATTCAAGAGTTGAACCCGAGCTCTGGAGTTACCCACTCTTTTGACCAAAGTATTTGAAAATGAGGTTTTTACAAGTTGGGGTGGTCTAATACACATTTTGAGATCTCAGACTTTGGGCACCAGACCTTGGTAATCATGGTAATTCTGAGCAGACTATGCTGAGTTTTGGCTCACCGTCATAAGCAAAAAAGATAAAAGTGAAGATGATCTGCAGCAGCTCCTTAGTGCTCTGGCTGAGAGGCAGATGACAACAGAAACAAATCAAGAAAATCCTTATCATGCCTTCAGTACAGCTCACACTACACAACGCTAAAGAAAATAAAGATGCAGCCAGTTACTTAGTCTGTTCTTCATAACACAGCCTGTGCCATCTTCAAAAAGCAGACCAAACCCTCAAACTGTCCCCACCCTGGTGTCCCCATCCTGCCTTGCTCCTTGCCAACCAAGGGAGCCTCTGCTGCTTCTGGCACCCAGCTTCCTGTCCTTTCTTCAAACTGCACGGTCCCCAACAGGAAAGCCCAAAGATTTTATGAGACAAAAGAAGTTCCCATGCCTGAAGTGCTCTTCCAGAGCACAAATGGTGCTACAGATGATTGCTTTTTGCTGTTGACAAAACCCACACTTTCTATTTATCTTATTCCATACCTAGGATGAAAAATTTTGGCCTCAACACTTAAGGTCTGGCTAAGTTACAAGCAATTGAGAACTGAATCTTACATCACATGGCCTTAATCATGAGCAGCATTGCGAGCTCTGCTCAGAATAAACAATACTTGTGTTCATGCAAGAAACCCCGTGATGAACTGGAGAAACCAAGTTCTCTAACTGTCGTGCTCTACCAGAGACACTTCTAACTCAACTTGTGATTATTTAAAACTATGAAAACCAGCAAGTGCCTGACACATAAGATCATACGCTCCCTCAACTGCATCTGTTGAAGCTTTCATCACGCAACAGGACTAATTCATTCTATGGAAGGCTTTTTCTTTCAAGTTTCAAAACATAGTGATTTGAAAAGATGCCAGTGCAAGCAGAGAGGACAAATTTTATGTTATGAAATAAGCACCCATTATTATTTGGCAGATGCAAATTTATGCTGCTGGGCATTGTCTGAGCAAAGATCACAGGAAAATTTCCTAGTTAAATACACTCTGTTTTACTGATTTGAAAATAGGATTATAGACCAAAAATTATTGAAGCTGGTTTGGGATAGGAAATAGATGACTAGTAACAGCGTAGAGACCCTTTAACTTTATGTTGTTTGTGTAACTCTGGCCCCGACCTTACTTAGGGGACACTTACCCATTTTTGATAGAAATGTCTACTGACTCCTCTCCAGTCACTTTCTCCCCTAACTTGAAAGTTTGGAGCTGTTCTGAGTTATGTCAGCCCCTTCCCCAAAGACAGGTTAATGTCAGAAAGCCAGAAGCTGCTGTCAGTGTGACAAGAAGTGAAGTTCCCCCGAACACCCCAGCAGCAGCCTGCCAAGCACAGCACCACACTCGTGTCCTCTGAGCGTTAAGTCATGATGCACTGCTGCCAGGAGGATGAAGTACAAGAAGCTCAAGGGAAGGGACAAGGTTGGAGGTAGAAGTATGAAAAGGAGATAGCTCTCTTGAAAGTAACTCCCTTAGAGAAGCTGTCACCTAGGGAACCGCTAAAGAAAAGGTTAATAAGAGCTTGATCACCAAAGGAGCTTATGAGTATTTTACACAAGCTCCATCATCTCACCTATTGAGCGATCTCTCGCTTTTCAGCTATGATTGTATTACAGCTGAAACACTGAGACAAGGCTTTGGGTAACAGGTGGTTAAAAAGAAAGAAAAGTCAAACAGAAAAACTGAACAGGCGCATGGTGAAAGGGCTATCTAAAATACTGTTGGTGACAAAGGTCTGGGAAGACTTTGCAATTTATGCAATCAATAGACCTCTGCTGATGCTGCCAGCTGAACACTTACGTTAATGGATCTTAGCAATTGATAAAAGTTGTCTTTAAGTCCTTCCCAAACAGCCTGTCCCCTAAATCTAAGAGAGAGCATGCTTGAATGAAAAATATCTCAAGAATTTCTGACGAGAAGCATTCTCAGAGAAGCTACTAAGAAAGACCCTGTTAGTGTGGAAACAATAACACTCAGCCAGACATAGCCGGGTGCTGAGACGCAGACTGCTCAGGGAGCAAGAGAAAAAGGGGGAGTGGAAGCAACCTCTTATCGTTTTCCAAACTTCAAAAGAAGACAGAAAAAGGCAGACCTGCGAAACCTCAGTCATTTCAAAACATGATGGAGAAACACATTCCCCAGGGTGGCAGGCTTTAAATTAATATATTCACAGCACGGAATTTTCTCTGCTCAGTGGCCCTTTGAACACAGCACAGAAGATAACCAAGATGCCCCGTGCAGTCAGCATTCAGAAACTAGGCAATCATGCCAGTATGGGTACCTAGTCAGTAGAGCTACTTTATAATGTCTTTAAATCACACCCAGAGTAACAGCACCAACAAAAAAACCTGTAACTGCATAGCTAATTATTGCTGGCTGCAGCTGACTGTGACAAGCAGGTTGTGAGACAATAGTTCCCTTTTGATTGAATAGTCAGAGCGACAAGGCTGAAATATTCTTATATTTAAAAAGTATCAGCAATCAAACACCACCTGCTGTTCTCACACTGTATTCACATGTGTGCTAAGCAAGCACAATGGCTGTCACTTTGAATTACTAGGTTTGAACATCTTCATACACAAAGTACTGAAAAAGGAAAAGTGGTGTCAGATTCCTGAGTTTCAGAAATCATCAGGCTGATTTTTCAGAATTATTTACTCCAAGGCTTCTTCATGCTTCCTCAGTTGTTGCATGTACAAATGCAAACATCAATTCTGCCTTCTGTATGCACATACAAAAATTATTGAAGTGGCCAGATCACTGCCAGTCACATAAAAATTGTGCCACACGTTTCAAAGATACTTGAATAAAGTAAGTTCTTAACATTTCCTCATTAGAAGAAACTTAGCTTCAAAGATGCAGCCTGCTTCACTTTCTAGAAGTTAAATTCAGTGGCTCACTGTATACGGAGGTCCACACAACCACAGACACAGAAGCTCAGGTTCTGCATAACCCAAATCCAAATAACATCCTTTCCCTTCCAGCGCAGCACACGTCTCCATTTTTTCTTTCAGGAGAAAAACTGAGTTGGTCCAACTGTCATCCAGTTTGCGTAGAACAGAGAAAAAAGATTAAGATTTGATTTTTGTTTGAAAACACTTAAAGTGGTCAGCTGGGAGCCCAAAGACTATCCCCCAGCAAGCAAAATCTTCTCTCAGCATTCACGACTGGATTTATTTTGGCTTTTTTAGAGGAAGAGAGCAACGTCAGACAAGTGACATAGTAAATACTACTTCCTGTCAGTTAAGCACATCTTAAATGCCTTTAAGGGAGAAGATGTTAAGTACAGACAACAACCCTTCTGTCACTTGGTGCTCACCTGGTGACTTCTGCAGCAGAGGCTGAGCAGCCCCCAGACTCTGCTTCCCAACAGGGAGCATATAAAGCTGTAAGTATGGTCTGCCCTCTCTACTGAAAGCACGAGCCTGCATTCCTTCTGCTCCACCATGAACTAGTTACTTCTGGAATCAGCAGTGTCTTCTCCTGAAACTGAGGAGCTGTAGTGCTGTCGTACTGAGATCAGGGCCTACATCTTAAGTCCATAAGTGTGAAAGACTGCCATGCACTGATGGGGTCAATGGAAAAGCCTTCTCTGCAGCTCTGGGGAAACCTTTGCTGGCTCTACATTTCACACCTTAGATCTGTTTTCATAAAAAGCCGATCCCTTGGTGGCAGAAGAAACCCTTTGGTATGTGATGGAAGTTCAAAATTCAAATCATGTAGCTTGATGCTGCCTTCTAATTATAGATTAAACAGAACAAAACCTTCACAATAGCCGCAGGGTATGGGAAATGCAAACTTCAATAATGTAGAAAAGTGGTATCAGGTCAAGACACATGCTTTGAAGAAAGTACTTGATAGATGAGAATTAATGTCCACAGCAAGCCTACCTCAGAAGGGGCAGGTTTGAGTTGAATTTTTAAGTACAGAAAAAATATCAGTAGAAGTATTTTCGGGCCTTTTCAGAGCATAACAAACCTAGCTGAATCAGCTGCTCTCCTGCAAGTCACTGCAGCGTACTGACCAGGCATAAAGTTGCAAAACTTTATTAGAACTAAACTTATCCAGTGGGATCCTGCATCTTTCCAAAGGCTACCTGAATTTCAATCTCTCAAACCTGAAAATGAAGACACTGACAACAAAACAAGCCTTTGAAAGCTAAAATGTATACCATGAGCATACACAGTGCCTTAAAATTATTTTGTAAAGATTCTGTCGAATATTCTACCAATCTCCCCTGAAGCTTGCAAGCACCACTCTCAAATACTCTGGTTAAACCAAAGAGGTAAGTTGGCAGATTCCCCCTTCTCCCGAGTTAAGCATTTACCACCATCAGCTGGAAGGCGTCTGTCAGCAACCCTGCGCGTTGCCAGACCTGGGAGGCACAGGACAGACCAGACGCCCAAACAGGCTGATGCACAACCAACATGCCCTTTTTTATGTTCTTTACCACTGCTAAGGACCACGCGCTGTACATAAGGTCATTGTGGGAGGTTTATCTTTTACTGACTTAGCTTTTACGGTAGGTATTTTTTGGGCAAGGAGGGAAGCTGGACATTTTTGGTAAATCAGGAATGGATTATAAAATGTAAAATCAGTACCCAAGCATCTCTCGGGTACTTCTGTTTGCTGCGACCAATCTCAGCACAAGCTTTAACACAAGGGGAAAAAAGGTGATGGCCTTTGTCCTTTGTGACAAGGGGGGGGTGCGGGGACCAGCAAAAAACAATGATTTTAATAGCCTAATACTGGTACAAACTGCCAAACCTCAGAGCATCTGATAAGAGCATGCAGCCTCTCTGCTGAAAAACAACAGGAGAGCAAGAATCAGCAACAGAAACAGAAGATTGCTCTTTCCTCTCTCACCTTTTATATATATTGCTTTGTCTCTGGGAAAGCTGGGTCAAACTCCATCCGACAACAGGCCAGTGAGCTCAGCCCTAGCCCCTCTCAACTACCTATTTTTATTTTCTCTCTCTCCTCTCACCACTCCCAACCAAGAAAGGAAAGTTATTACCTTCTTTAAACTGGTTTGGCCAGCTGACAAATACAGATGTGTCAGAAGGCAGGCAGGAGTGGGAAGGGAGAGGAGGCAGGGAAAAAACCACAAAACAAACCATCTGGGGCAACAGGATACAGTTAAGGCAAAAGCTATATTCAGTATTTTACATTTGAAATGTTTCCATTCTTTAAAATAATTTAAAAATCTTTTTAACCTTCTGTCCTAGAAACTCAGACAAGCTGCAGCATCAGAAAGCAGACCAAGCTTATACCTGAACTTTGGCTAGTTAAGGTTCCAAAGCAAGAGGATCCTGTTAACACTTGTAATTCTTAGCCTCTTTATTCCGTTACATGTTTCTTTTCTTCTCTGACTCCTTGGCAATGACTATGCTGGCTATAGTTCACTGTAGCCAGCATAGTCACTGTCCCTTCCCCACTGTCTTGCACCTTTGCATTGACTTCCCTTTTGTTTCTTTGAAAGGACTGAGCAAGCAAAGACAGAGAAGAAACTTCTCTGTGTTTAATAGCACTATGCAATTCCTCTAAGTCCACCCTTTCAGTCTCTCTTTTTGTTGTTTTCAATCCAGATATTGCTGACTCCGGCCTGCTCAGCTGCACCCCTGTGGCTCCTCTGTATCTGGCACAACAGCTGCCTGGCTCCCGCCAGTGTGTTACCCCTACTGGAAACCTTCCCCATGCAGCTCCCACCTTCACCTCAGCCATCCTTGACCAAGTCACCTTGGAGGCCTCCTAGAAGGATGTGAGAGGACACAAGGAGTAGTAATACTGTGGATACAGTCGGGACCTTAACAAGTGACCCAATGTGTGGGAGAATCTGTATTTGTGCAGCCGCCTGCACTTGGAGGACACAAAGTGGGGAAGAGCCCTGCTTTTCTCAACAAGCTGTCCTTGCTTGAATGAGAAACAGCCATGACTCTGAATGCAGAACTGAGCATTAAAACGTGAGCTCTCCTCCACACGGTACATGTCAGAGGGGAGAATTTCAACAGGAGATGGGGGACGGGAGGGCAAGATTTGCAGACCCCCTCTGCCTCATTCACACTACCCTCCTCTTTCTATGGTACATTGCACTCTCTAGCCCCGATTTTGGCCTCAGAAGGATAAATGATCCTATCAAGATAGGGAAAATGTGAAAAGGGAAGGGAAGCTCATATTGAGAACTGTTGTTTTAGTCTGACATATCTCCATCACTCCCCCCCCCCCGCCTTCTACCACTTAAGTGCTTCCTTCCCTTTCCCTAATCATTTGCTATGTTTATTACACACCAAGTCTTCTCTCTCTCCTCTTCACTCCTAATTTGAATAGCTACAAGCATTGGTAGATCACCTAAGAATTAAAAATGTTTTAAACAAGACAAAGAGAACCGTCATGGATCCCTGACAGAAGTTTCTGAAAGGTAATCCAAGTCAACAGATCATGTTTTGAACACTGAGAAAAGTCACCCTTAAAAGAAAAGCATGGTTTGGTACAGGTGCAGCGGAGCAGGTGCTGTACTGAATACCTTATACTGTTTTATGGCATGTTTTATGAATACTCGCTTTTCTATGCATCATTTCTCACATACTTCTTGTTTCTACACATAATACTCACTCTTCCCAGTTCTTTATCTTCAAGTGCCAGCACCCCCGTGCTTTCTGTAAAGAGTTTTACTTTGACAACAGGCCGAGGGTGCGTAGTGGTGAAATCCCCTTGAGTTCCCCATCTGCAATAAATAAAAGAACAGAATTTAACTGGGGCAGAGGACAGGCCTGAGAGTGATAGGACTGTAATATTTTGTACAGAGTATTTATTAATACACTCCTAGAACGTAATTTGCAGACTTTGCGGGGGGGGAGGGCAGGGGAGAGATGGGAGGTATATTTTTAAACATCCAAGACTAAATATCTACATGGGAAAATTGGCTTTTATCTGTGGTAATTTTTCTGTATGATTTTTGTCATAAAAAATCAGTCATAAATTTGTTAATGGCAAAACCCAAAGAATGCAATTATATCCTCGTAGGGCAAAACAGAACAAAGCAAGAAAGCAAATAAAAAGATTTTTTTTCTATTAAACGTATTATGTTCACTATCTTGTGCATATGAGTCAAATTAATTCCGCAAAGAAATATGTCTCAAAACTAAAAAAAATAATTATATATTTAACTTTAGGTGAGCAAACTATGCAGAAAGTAAAGAGACTTTACCACAGAAAACCTTATGTTTTATGAGATGTTACAACTTAGTATAAGCATGCAGGAAAAATGTAAACACAAATGTAAAAAATGGGAAAAAAATTTTATTTATCAGAGTGACTATAGCTCTGCAAGATAATTACCACCACAAGGCTTCACGCTTTTAGAGAAGCTAAATTAGGCAGCCAAACTTCAGTTGTTAATCTTTTATCTCAGTTAAGACACTTGGTTTGTCAGCCTTCCCCTCCCTCCCCATGGCCAGTGGTACAAAAAAAGGAGTTACAGGAATTAGACTGCAACTTCCTTCGTCAAGCTATTCCATTTTCCTAAACAACTGCATGGTACTCATTGCATTGACAATACTGATTCTGATTACGCTACTAGGCACAAACAAAATGCAAGCAGTAAGTGCAGCTCCAGTTTCTCTTAATTTTTTCCACTGTGTGAGATACTATGATTAGCAGAAACTAAAGAAATAAAGAAAACAGGTGACCTTAAGAGTGTGCTCTATAAAAGGATGTGTGACACAAGCTAAAATCTCAGAGGCCTCATTTACAAACAGCCTATTTTCATTTTATGTTCAAGAATAATTTACATGGACTCTCCATTGTTGGAAAATTAACATACAGTAGTAATCCTCCAGCAAAGGGATCTAATAGGTAAAAGAAAATCCTTCAGACAATGTTAAGTTACAGACTTCAAGACAAAGTCTAGAAAGTAATATGCAACCAAGACCAAAAAGTTTTAAGACAGTAGTGGTTCTGTATAAACCAGTCCTACAGGTGGCTGAACACTTGCCAGACTACAAAAGTGAGGTTCACTGAAAATTAGCCACATTACATTCTGTCTTCTTTGCCTTGCCTGGATTAGATAGATGCTGTCTCCCTCTGTCTGTGGTGGACATAGCTTTAGCCTCAGCGAAAGTGGCAATCGAAACAGTGACTCTGACAAGAAATTACCTTCCTGAGAGGGAGAAAACCTGGTTTTGTGAGGTGATGACAGATGCTGCAGTTGCAGGGCAAGACAATGCCTAGCACTGCTGCTCTTGCCAGTGGCAGTCCCAGGGGTAGGTTTTGTCACAATACAGAAATGAGATTTCCAAGGCGAAAGCATCTTCATAAAAGATGAGACAGTTGTATCCTCAGTCTCCCCCACCAGATCCCGCTATTCAGGAACAATGCTGCCTTGCAAACGCAAACACAATCTACGCACTTTGTTAGCCACACTCTCTCTCTGGCACCAGGATATATTTGTCCCTGAGCTTCCAGAAGCCTTGAACTGTGCGTGCTGCAATGGACAGGACCACACAAATGATCAAGAGAAACTCCTATTAAAATAACAAAACAAACCAAAAGCCTCTCTACAAAGATCTGGTGCCAGCATTAACTCACAGACAGAAAAGAAATCAGAAGTCACACTGACCAAAGGGAAGAGAAGAGACCCAGCCTGTCCAACAAAGAGAACGTCACGAGTGGTGGCTCAGCTTCTGCAAGCTGAGCAGCAGGTGCGTGCTACATCATGTGCTGGGGTCTGGGCACCCCAGCATCTGGTTCCAGGACCTCCCCAGAAAGCGATGCAGCTGTCACTGGAGACACATAACCCAGGCTCCATTTCTGTAGGACACAGCAAGGAGGGACAGGGCACACGCGAGCCTTGCCGAGGGAGCCTGGCAGAATTTGCTGCTTCTCTAATTTAGATGCACGAAAGACTGATGTGGATGGGACTAACAAGAGGTCATCCACCTGTTGCTGGCACTCATATAGTACTAGAAATCATCTTTAACATCAGATCTGGTCACTAGCCTTGACTGACATTTTTCTCCCACGTTCCATCTGCAGCAGTAAGTGAAAATCCTGGGCTGAAACGCAATGGTCTGGATCAATTCCTAAAGCTTAATGCTCATGGTGGAAACATTCTACGTGTTGATCTTCACACTCCTGGCTGATCAAGACTTCAGTTAACTCTCATAGTCTCTTAAGACCATGTCTTTGGAGTGAATTATCTGGTAGAACAGATGGTCACAGACTTTACTGTCTAGACTTCAACATCATTCCTCATGAAAGAGCACGTGAGGAATCATGTTCTGTTAGAAAAGGCAAATCCAAGACTGTGTTCTTTAGCATTATGCTTACTTGCAGGCATCTGATATTCCTCTCAGCTGACAATATCACAGCAAACTACACGAGGCTCATCGCTCATCTTCCTTTTCATTCCTTGTTGATTACTGGAACACAAGTCCTGTTCCTTTGGAGGTTTGTGTTGTTGCAGAGGTATTGCTTCATGCCATTGGAAATCAGAAGTTGGGAGAAAGCAGCCAAAATAGCAGCATTATCACATTCATTTTAGTTTGCTTCTTCCAAGAATGAACATGGGTATGTGACCCAGTAATCCAGAGAGAAATTGAGTTTATCTATATGCTGCACATTTAAAAGCACATTATTATGTTGTTATGCACACTATTAATGCATCAGGCATTAACTGAAGCAGAAGTCAGAAATTACAGAGTAACCAAAACATGTAATATTCAACTCCCAGCTGTAGGCTAACCCATATGAATGTTGCTGCTAATAACAATTCACAATTTGCATTTTTCTGTTTTGTCAGTACAAAATGAAGTGTAGTAATAAGAATGGCCTTACTGTCTGTATTTTGCACTATCAGCACCCAATAATAAACTTTTGTCATCTTAAAAATAAAATTTTGAGCTGTAAAGATTGTGCCATGAATATAAGAAGATACCAGGCACTCAACATTTATTAAGGGTGATCAAAAACAAGGGATAGACTGAGTAAAGCATGCAGGTGTACACAAGCTAGTCTATTCTGAAATACACTTTACTGTTCTGACATCAAATTATATTTGTGCTCAAGATCTGACAGGTGTCAACTTTTTTTTTTCCTGGTTATTTCTTTTATGACACCTGGTCAGACTCCATTCAACAAATTAATTATTTGTTTATTCTTCCTGTTCATGAATAATACTTCATTTTAACCAAATTCCATTGAAACGGGTATCATTGCAGCTTCTGTATTTTAAAGGATAAAAAAAGAGATCAGATTTTCAGTGTACAGATCATCTTAAAATTACCTATAATGTAATCACAAACAGTAACTTTGGAGAAGGTACTGTTCCATCATCATCTGTGACTAAGAACTCTGCAAGTCAATTGCATCAATCCTATATATATCATGCCAAGATCATAAATCTAGCCTTCCTAGCCAATAAATATGAATTTACTGAATCAGTTGTTATTTCCACTGTAAAATTGTCAACTTTCTTAATGCTTTTGGCTTTTATTCTGTAACTATATGTCTGTTCAAGGACCTGTTAAGTTTAATGGCGAAAAGTAGGTTAGGAGGATACCTAGTAATTCATGGAATCGATACACAAACAGTGATTATGATGATGCAAATCTTGATCACTATTACTGTAATTTCTTATTTCAATTTATAGATTTTATGTGCTAATATAATTATATCCACTTGGTTTCTCAAAAATTTAACATTTTTCTTCTAAAACACATTTGTCTTCTGTCAAATGCATTTATTAATACCTATTGAAATGCTAGTATTTCCTGTTCTCACATCTGCTTAATCCCATTGAAGTAGCTGTAGCAGAATGTTTCCTTTAAACTCAAAAGCTAAGCTGCTAGGTATAGGTCAGACAAATTGGTATTTTTCTTTTGAGGTTGGGGTTGCACCTTGACATTTTCCTGGAGAAAATACAGCAGTCTCAGAAACGTCTTTCTGATCCACAGATTAAAAGCCAACCACCATACAAAGGATTGTTCATATTATTCGTAAGACTGAATAACTTTTTAGTTGTTTAATTGAACAACTTTTTGACTGTTTTAAATAACAACTAACAACGCGGCCTCCAGAATTTGAGCACTGAATTAAAAAAGTTACTTTTCCTTATATTTTAACTTTCAACAGCAATAACAGTGAAATATTTTCTGCAAGAAAATAAATTGTACAGCTGAATTTTACTTTTCATACAGGGGAGCAGGTGAACGTATAGGTTTTCTGTGAAAACAGAAGGAAATTGTATGCACCATTTTGATATAATTTGAGTCAAAGTATGTTGCAGATAATTTATTTCCAGCTTGCTCTGCTATGGAGATAATGAACTGTGGAAGGAAGAGAGAAGGAAGGGCACACAAATTAATTCACCTAATCTCTGAAATTGCGATTTACAAAAAGTGTATCTTTAACAATTCTTAACATAATAGAAAAATTTAATGCTATATATTTTTAATAGCATATGTTTAACTACCAAACGTATATAAGCAATGTAAACACAAATCAGCTACTTCCACACATTTGGAGGAGCCATTGATTTATGAGTATCTGTCCAATGATTTTTGCTAATGTGAAGAATTTTGGTGCTTAATGTGTCTAGATGGGAAGTGCAAAATTTTTGTCAAAACAAGTGTGGATCTCATGTAGTATTCATATTAAATTAAAAAATTCCCATTATTATCTAGGTTCTTTTTAAAAATTGTGCTAGAAATTAGTCAAAAGTAACAATAATTTCAGTGCTAAATGCTGCAGTGTTGCTCACTGCACTGCCAGCTGCAGCCTGTGTAGCATACTTGAGACCTCTAAAAACACCAACATTAAGTCTAAAAAAAAACAACCCCAAAACCCAAACCAAAAAACAATCTTGCCTCTTCAGGCTCTCATTTTGCCACATTATTTTCCTTTGTATACATAATTATTCTACTTTCACCTACTCATTCTCTTTACTATAGAAACTGCAATGATTTGATGTTTGATCATCTTCAACCATAAGCCCCAGACTTTTCACCGTATTTACACTGCTGTCAGAGGTACGTGGGCTGATACCATGTCTAGTGACAAGAGTCCTTTGCCAAAGTTGATTTCCCTTCACTGTAAAAGTACCCACTACCAGCAAGGAGGTGGATGTTTATTTCAGGCAAAGATTTATCACCGTGTCACAGAACCCCCTCTAAGCAAATTTATTTTTCTACTTCATTTGGAACACATTTTGTATACTGAAAACAGCAGCAAATTTCTCTCTCGGGTTTTTCACTCTAATCACGGTCTCTGTTAGTCAAAACTTTTCTTTATGAGATCTTAAATCTCCAGTCTTACATAGGAATGAATGTCATAAAATCTATTCTAAGAAAACATCTAGAATTTTATTTTAGCCCTATTTATTGGAATGTTTTCTTTCTGACAAAGTGTCAAGTCTACAGAATTTTGCACCATCAGGAACTGACCTTCCTCACCAATTAGTAAATCCTCTCTTTTTTGAAACCAATACCAGAGTGTATTGGTCTCCTTGGTGCCTCCTTTTGCATCTTTCTAGGCTTGATTCTTGGTTTAAATCTACTACATAAGTCTACCTCAACAGGTTCCTTAGTTCTTCATTAAATCACCTAAAGAGGTCTTCTGAAAGAGTTTTCGTATTTCCTATCCATATAGGGATGTGCTACAGAGCTGGAATGAGCAGGAACACCCACCAAAACCAGTTTGTTAGGCATCCAACTGCTCCACAGGACTAAGAGATTTGCCAGCATGTCATCTTTGCACATCTCAGAGCTGGACTGGAAACAATGTTCAGGTCTCTATAACATCTCCATGTCTCAACCATTTTGAGAATCTATACAAACTTTGTTGTTTCTACTATATTTGGAAACATACTTTAACTTAGAAAAATAGGTATCTATAATCTTCAGGCTAGAAATCATACTCACAGTACAAGTCATGAGATGAAAGGCCAGGAAACAAAAAGACAGACGAGACTCAGCACCTCCCTGACATATCTGACTACACTGATATTTTAATCTAGTTCAAAACACCTTAAATCCAGGTCTGACAAACATTCTGTTGTTAGTGAAGTATTGTGTGAATGTGGAAGTGTTGCTTATTACTAACTACTACTGCATATATACAGAGAGAGAAAAAAATGTGAGAGCACAAGCAAGCTGCTGTACCAGCAGTGCAAGCTACCCCACAGCAATCTGACAATAAATCTTTAATTTGATGAGGAGGCTCAATTCAGCCAAACGAAAACAGAGTTAAATCCATACCTACCTGTTTCTAGCTTTTTTACTGAAACTCCCAAAGAGACTATTAGTTGTTACTAATTGCGGCTAGCTTCTCTCCACTAATAATTGGACAAGTATCATAAGCATTTCCTTTTCTCTTAGAAGTACCGAAATACCCACCCATTTGGGAATGACTGACACCACAATGCTACACTAGAAATCATGGCCTTAACACAAACAGCTGTCTTATACAACCCAAAAGCATGTTTATTTTCTGTCTTTTGCATGCCTTACAAAATAATATGAACATTCCAGCTTCTCCCTTTAATGAAAGTTCTTGAAAAAGGATGTTGAATTATTACTGCACAACCAACAGAAGTTTATTACGCAGCATCAAGGATTTAATAGGGTAATGATTATTCCTTATATGCACCATTACAACCATTATTTTTTCATATATATATTTATGTATATCCTCTCCACTACATCAGTGGGATCTAGAATTCATGTTTGAAACCACAAGGGAAATAGTTTGTATGTTTGTACCTTTCCATAATGCTTATAATGTTGTTTAGGTTGCAAATATTTTTGAGGGGGGGGAAATCTACATTTTCTTATTTCTCCATTTGAAAATTACTTGTTTATTTGGATTGAAGTACAAGGACTGTAATTTCCTCCATCAGAGCAAGCCCATTAAACTGCAGCTGAAAGGCAATACATAAAAAAAGTTCTAAACAAATCAAAATGTCCTTTTACAGTATAAGCACAGACAAGCCCCATGCTCAGGCAAACTAAACCATGAGCTTCACCAAGCATCTTGGCCTTTCATCACTAACTTCATCTAATCTTCTACGTGTCTTGTCTCTGTTCTTCCCTGTGTTACTGTGATTCCACTATTTTAAGAAGAAATCTTGCTGAGAACTACAGAGTCATTGTTTTATAATGCCTACTACAGAAACACTGATACTTTGCATAAATACTTTCAGGGCTGTCAGCTATTGAAGGAGCATTACGATACTAATGGTTTTAACCCTGAGGTTCCCACCAAAATCTTCCTGAAATTACAAAATATAGATATGAGAAAGATAATTTGTTCTACAGAGATGGATGACAGCAGGAAGAAGTACAGAGTACAGAAGAAATGGGAAATTTTGGTATAAGGAGGGAAAGTCATACAATTGTCTTTAAGTGTCACCTTTGATTCCACCTAAACAAGGTCTACACTACTGTCCCTTACTTTTTTCTTTTCTTTTACCATTTTTCATTTATTTCCACCTGTATGGGAACTTTTGGCTTGGCACACTAGTGGTTTGAAATGCAGACTAACAAGCCATGTCTTCAGCACTTCACATGTAGAAAAGTTGGGTGTTCAGCACCTGTAGCTGCATACACTAAGTAGCCTGGCATTCAATTTCTGAATGTATTGAGTCACTATCTAGTGTAGTCACTCAGCAAGAGTGAATGTTGGTTTTTTTTCTGCGGATTCAGAAGCAAAATTAAAGGCTTTTAGGGTGGTTGTTACAAAACATTGGCAATGCCTTGCTGGAACTCTGCTCTGAAGAACTGAAAGCTCCAAACTGGATCCTTATTTTGGCAACGGCAAGGATAGCATGTTTTGATGGATGTGCTATATTGTAAAGCCCCTTTACACAGCTAGACTAATATGAAAGGGAGAAAAGAATAATCTGATCATATGGTGTTTTTTTCAGCATTTGCTTTTGGTAAAAATACTAACTGTTTTAAATAAAAGTATTAACAGAGCTCAAAATTACTAACCATTTATCACAGAGCTAATAATGAACTAGACACAATCATGTATTTCTTTTTAAACATAAAAATTACTTGAAAAAAAAAGACAAAATTGTGAATAGTTTTCCTTTAAAATAAAGAAATGTCTAATACAAACCAGAAAGGAAAACCAGAAGAGGGGTTCAATGCATAATAAGCAACTAACTAGAACCACTCATTTAGGCTTTCTACGCTGAAAATGAGAAAGGTGCAGTCTAACACTACAGAATGCTATTATGACAAGTATTGTCATCACAAACATAAAACTGTACGAATGAATTATTACTTAGTCTTGTCTTCCCATCTCACTTCCAATACAGGCAACCAAGACAAGTCAGGGTGAAGATTTTCAAGGGTATGTAACAAGACTGACACACTGCCAAGTGCTGGGAACCATTGCTATATATTGTATGAAGAATTTATAAGAGGCATTAACTCCTGTTTCCCACTGAGTTTCAAACCCAGCTAGGGGCTGGTAATGGACACAAAGCCAAGACATGGTCATTTACTCTCTCAAAACTTCTATATGCATATTTACTTCACTTTTGTCGTGAAAAAGATAATTATGAATCCATCACAACATTGTTAAAAGTTACAAATCCTATTTATTTCATGGTGTTTAATATTTGTGTGACCCTTTAAACCTTGAAAATGTTGTACAAATGTTGATAAAGTGACAGTACTTTGATGAAGCAGATAGATGTCGTTATCTCAGTCTAAAGATGTGGGAAAACAAATCACAAAATAGACTGACCTATCTGAGCCTGCACAGTCTATCAGGGAAGACCCAGGAATCACATCAGAAAATTTCAGTATTTCATCTGGCATCACACCACTTCTCTTTCATTCTGAAACCCCTTTTACTCTTCTTTCCGACTCCTACTGTTCTTATTAGCTGTCCGCATTATTCTGCCCTTGTTTCTGCTGTCCTCCTACTCTCAATCTGGTGGTGTTACTTTCAAGCAGGCACATGAACCTGCAGACTCATACCTTCTATGCTATGTAGTTATTAAGAAATTTCAAGATCTATAAATTATTTTTCTTCATCTGTTCAGTGGACTATTCTGTATTCTAAAAGTACTGGACCTCTTGACACCTCTGAGGATCAATGCACATACTAACACAGTGACAGCAAAGAAAAGTCTGCCCGTGGTGGGGTGAAAAACAGTTTTCTGAGTGTCATGAGCATTTGAGATGTACAAAGTGTTCTTAGCGTGAATAGGACTCAAAAGCAAAAACTTCTTTCTTTTAAATCCTTTTCCTCAACCTTTCTCTTCACCCAAACCAACAAACCAAACCTAAATAAAACCATTAAAATTTGTTCGAATTCAAACACTGTATCTAGTCAACTGTTTAACAATTATTTCGAATATACCTATATTATACTGTTTACAACAAATATAAGCAAGTTTTTGAAAGGTCTCTTCAAACAAAGATGCACGAACAGTATATTTTGAAAATGTAAAATGGGACATTCTGATCATATGAAAATTAAAAAGAAATCCAAAGGAACTGTTTTCACGTCAACTATTGCTCACAAACAATAATTACATTTTTTCAAAGATGAGGCAGGTGCAGACCACTTTGAATGACAAATTTCAGATCCACTCTACCAGAGTATTCCAGAAGGAGACCGCAGGTAAAATCTGAGGTAATCCTTCCCAGCCCCATCTTCTTTTTGACAGACCATCATCCCTCTACATGATACTTTACAGGCCACCTTTGCCTTTACTTTGACACAGCCAGAGACCAGGTAGCTGTATTAGTATGAGGCTTAGCCTGATCCAAAACATTTTTCTTCCAAGCACAATTTAATTGGCTTTGGCTCAACAGCACACTATTCATAGCAAAATTCCTTCCAGTTTGAAGCTGGATCACACATCTATAGATGCTTTAGTACAGTGTTAGCAAACTCTTATGTCTGTCTGTAAAATATTAGTCACATTTGCTGTGGATCAGGTGGGAATAAGAATGGAAACAGATATATCATGTACATTAAGCGGTGTGTAAGCTGTCTTTCTCCAAGCTCTGACTGTTATAGTGAAAGGGATAACAGTGGGACATGCATCTTCAAGCCCCAAGGTTCCCAAAATGCACTATGCAATAAAACTGCTATCAGTCTTGCAAGAGACATGTAACATCATTATACATTTTAAAAGAAGACAGTCACCCCAAAACAACTATTCCTTTCAGCCATAACACTAGCTGAGGAGGGCTGATATCCCAACTCTGAACGGAGAACCTATTCATTAAAAAGCCCTCATCCCACCAGCTTTCTGCCTGGGGTCTAAGCGCTGCAGCACAAGGCGGTGCACCAAAGCTGCAGTCTTCAGAAGTACAAACATCACACCAGGGCAGAAATCCTGGTTGCTTTCAGTCAATTATTAACATGCTGAGCACACAGAAGCAAGGAGAACAATCAGGATTTAGCCAGAACAATCAAAAAGATTAAGGTTAAGAAAATTTACAAAAGGTATGCCCTGGTGGCAGTAGGATTATGTTTATTGCTAACTAGAGATTACAACCAACTTTAATTATCTCCTTCCTTCTCTCATCCCAATTTCTTCCATGCCACACTTGTCTTGATCTGACAAGTGAATATTCCCTTCTAACAGCAGTGGTTTTCACAAGTCCCTTGGGTAGACAGACTTAGGAGAGACTATTTTGGGAGTTAATCATAGAATCACTGTAAAATTTATGCTGGAAGGAACCTCTGGAGGTCATCTAGTTCAAACCCCGCTCAGAGCAAGGCCAGTTAAAATCAGGTTGCTCAGGTTATCATCCAGTCAAGTTTCAAATTTCTTTTAATATTAAGAGCCTGTACATAATGCATATTTCTCTGCAATAAGAGGTAAAAAAATCTTAGACAATATAAAATAGTAATCAATGGCAGAACATAGCACAGAAACTTACTTATTTTAGAAATCCCATATCTTTTTCTTGTGGATATCATATTGCTCTTTATATTTGAGCTGATTAGGTATTATTTCCTCTCTTTAAAGAAGCAAGCAATTGATCAGGCATCAAGAATAACTGAATAAAATTGTAATGTAAATTTCCAGCTCAATCCATATCCCTTTTGTGAAACTCTTCCATCATTAATCCAGAACACAGGCTGGGATAAATGTGTATTTTTTTCTTCTCCATCTTTTCCTTTGCAGAACCAAGAAAACATCAGGTAATTTCCTACTGGCAATTTCTTTTTTCCTCTTCACAGCTGGATACTAGACCGACACATATGGTATTTGGTCATAGCATCCAATTGTTTGAAAGGTAGTGTCTTCCACCCTGTTTTCTGAATTGCTCCAGTCACAACAATCCATAAAAATAAAGACTTACTGACATATGACAAGATTAAAGCCATTATGTAATTTATCCTTTAAAGATACAAAGATGAATCTTTGAACCAATGATAATAATCATTATGCAACTCAATCAAACCTAGTTTCTGAAAGCAGAGACAGTTTGTTTCCTGCCATGATCCTTACCCCACCAGCTTCCCTAAAATTCCAATATAGTTATTAAAGGATCATGCTCACCTTCACCAAGTTTTCAACATTGTTCACATCAACATAATTATATGTCTCAGGCTTTAGCCTTTGAGGTGATCTTACCAATAATATACAAAGGTTCTCTAACATACAATCTCACTTCTGCAAAAGTTGCATAAAATGTATTTATGTTTTAAAGAAAGTAAGTCTGGATGCCAAAAGTAGGCAGAACAACCCTACTTTGTTATCCTCCAAGATCAACGCTGGATTTCACTGCACTTATCTGTAAGTAAAAAACTTCCAGAAGTAGTAGTCAAAAGAACAGGTGAAATCCATCAAGTAAAAGACTCTGTTCAAGAAGCTAAATCCTAATGAGAATTTATCCTCAGAAGATATAATAGGAAGCATACAAACAACAAGCTAAGCACGGTCAGATCAGCCACTATGAAACTCCAATCTCATTATCCATCTGTAAAAATCCCAGGTGCAAATATGCTCATTTCAACAAAAAAGCACCTAGGCAAACAACGGAAAAAAACCCACATCCTAAGTAGAGTTCGTCAGCTTGCCAGCAACAGACTAGTTTGATTACTGTCTATCTGATCAGCAAACACTTCTGTTTCTGTCCCTCGTTTCTTCCTATGTTTAGTCTAGTTTTATACGTAAGACTTGAAACAATACGAGGCAGGGAAAACATTTTCATTCTACTTTTTCTCCTTTGCAAGAGCAATAACATGGATTCCTACACATTTAAACAATATAAAGAATGATTACTGAAAACTAACAGTAAAATTATATTATTGACCAAAATTAATCTCATTTATGCAGATGTATCAGACACAGATCAGCAGCAGGTGGAATAAAAAAAAAAAGTAGGTGTGCCTTCTCTTTCCTTACATACTGTACATCTGTGTCATGCAACCACAAGTTAGGTGACAGTTGTAGGTATGATCATCTAATTGTTTCCCTTAATCAAAAATAAAAGTTAGAAAGTTGTAGGGACTATGATGAAGAAATAAACTAGCTGATGCTTGGAACATGATTGTCACAGATTATAAATGTTGTCTATCCTTTTTCCCCTTCAGAAAAGTCATCTTAGGCCATATCCTCAAAAACATTCTATTAAAAAAGCATTCTTTTTTTCATGAGCAACCATGTCATTTAAGGAAGTTCTAAATTTTAGAAATTAAGCCTTTTTTTTTTCCCTTTTTTTTTTTAAACTGTTCTATAAAGATTTTGCTAAGTAATCTTTAATTATGTATCCACAAGTACTCATACTTCAAATACTTTATGGATTTAACGACGGTGGAATATCGCATAAAAATAACATAAGCAGCATTTACTTTATTTGTGCAGTCTTGATCAAGGTTCCTTGCCTCTTCTGGTCAGATATTTAATCATGCATTCTTTGCATACTTCTAATATACAATAGCCCTTTTTATAAGGTTATGCAATCACTGACAGCACAATATGATCATCTTATTTGTCTAGTTTACATGCAGAATATCCTGGCTCCATTAAAATTTTCTCATCATGCAAGATATCATCTTTTTCTATTGCATAAATATGTGACAACAGAATGTCACTTGTAGTGACAAAAGATGCATATTTCCATCTTTTATCTTTAGGCATGATTATATATACCCAAAAGCTGACGCTTTCAAGAAACCACGTTATTTAATATTCCGAATGAATAAAAAGCAATGATAAGAAAACATGTGGATACCAGACTCCACAAGACTAAAAACAAAGCCACATCAGTAACATTCGAAAAAAGAAATTAGCACTGGATTTTGCAAGATGACCCCCTGCGGTGTCGCAGCAACAAAGTTATGCAAAGCTTCATAGAACTGAAGGGGTCCTCTGAAGGCTCTGCTTACTGATCTCTGGCAGAAAAGGTCACACGCTATGTTGGAGGGATTTTCAGCAGGGCTAAAAGGCAGGAAACAGTTGGAAGGAATGAAGAAACATTTCACAGGCAGTAATAAAAATTTTATAGGGTTTGCATGTGAAGCTGTGTAACTGATCTGTTTGTAAATTGTCCAAGACTTCAGCTCAAACTATGTTATTCTATAGCATTTGCATTTTAGAATGACCATTAGCTAGTCAGTAACATACATATAAACAGTACTTTATTTAGCTTGTTAAAGAAGAAAATGAAGCACTTCAGTATAAACTCACAGAATTATTAGTCACAGAGAGAGAAAGCAGATAGGGTTAAAAGCATTAAGAAACCAGAAAATACTTCTTACTGATAAAAACTGTGCTCTCCTCTCCAGGACTCTAATTAGGTCTCTCCCCTTTAAGAAAGAACATTGTTTCTAGCTTCTTTATTACTCTTAAGGTGGCATTCAGGGATTCAGAGGAATACCTAAATACATATTCATAAAAGTAATTGAGAAAATATTCCACATTTTGGAATAGTGGATAAATCCTGAATTAAGTCTCCACTTGACTTATGCTTTCCATTAATCTCCACTCTAAGGTCACACTGGCTTGCACTCCATTTTGAAGCATTCGTCTGAGTATCTCGTTTTCTCCTTTTCACTGTCAAAGCTTTGAAACTTCTGACTGAGTAGTAGCATTGCACTGCATACACTGACGTTTCACAGATGAAAAAAAAGGCATAAATAATTCTTCATACAGCTTCTTTTCACAAATGTAGCTACCAGTTCAAAATGATAAACCAGCTACAAAAGATGTGTGTGACAAGCACATGATTTGAAGCTCTTGCCAGCAGTCTCCCATGCAGGCTGGTGGTAATCATTCACTTTTCATCACTGTCTCATTCTACACTTAGTATGAGAGCTTTGTTACCCTTTTCTAGCTGCAAGTCCTATATAAAACCTGAAGTTATGTTCTCATTTATCAGGGATTTGTCAGTGCAAATATGTTACTGCTAGTGATTTGAAGAGTTGAGCTGAACTACAGTTCTCGATTCTTTTTTTTTTTTTGCAATGAGTTTTGTGTTTTCTCCTCCAGCCTCACTGATTATTTTCCTTCATATCGGAATGACAGTACTGAAAATTATCCCAGTAAGGAGCCAGCTCCAGCAGCAGGCAAAGTAAGCAGTAGCCTAGGGCAGCCGACAGCTTGTTTTTTCTGTATCAGAGAAGAGATGGACTGGCTGTGCTTGCCCAGCTGGTCACTGGCCTCTACTTAAATGTCTGCCCATTGCTGCCAAAGGACTGAGGGGGAAAGGAGGCATCTCTCTTCCCAGCAGTAGTACCATTACTAACATCAATGGGAGCAGAAAGCCACTTCTGTTTTCACCTCTTCCCATACGTCCTCTTTGCAGGAGAACATCCAACCCCTCACCCAGTGACTGACCCTCCCCATCACCCCTGCAGGTCTCTATCCAAGAACAGTGATGAGCGCTGGAAGAAGCAGGGGGGCAAGAGCAGGCAGATGGCTGCATGGGGCAAAGGATGTGTTGGTCATAAAAGTAAGAAATATCTTAGAAGGACTGGGCACAGGCTGGATAGGAGAGAGAAAAAGAGGGACATCTTATGTCTTCTGAAACTTGGGGACTCCTCCCTGACTATAAGAGTATTTCCTAGGCTTTCTTCCACCAGTGCAATTCTCTGATGAAACTCTGTCAAGCCCTGTTAGTTCCCTCTGTCACCAACCAAAAAAAAAGCAGTATTGCTACTGTCAGGAAAACCTGATTTGGCTTTAACAGAAAAATTAAACTGTGGAATAAAGGATCTCCCATTCCATAGGCAGCTTCCTCCATCTTCTTTGCTGTTTGCCCATAATTTGGTAATTTCATGCTTGTCTAATTTAATATCCTCCTCCATTGCCTCAAACTACATCTCTATATATGCTCATAAACTACATGTCTCTATATGCTCATAATCATACTGCATGCCAATGTCTCATAATTACTCTTGCCAGAAATGGAAAACAGTGCAACTCAGAAGAGCAAAAGAACTAGATAGATTTTAGAGCTCTATCAGATGTGCCCCTTCAAGTTACACTGTTTTGTAGGACAGCAGGTCAACAGCACCAGTAACTCCCATTCCTGTCCTTCCAGTGTACGGTTCAGGGCATCTCTCAATCTTTCTAAAGATATGTAATTTTTTCCATACAAATCCATATGAATTTGGTTCATACGTCATCACTTCTATGGAATAGCCCATAACCTGTCTTCCTCCCATATTCAGTCAACTCATACCTATTGAGCCTGAAATCCGCTACATGACTTTACAAGCTCAGAGCAGGTCCTAACACTATGCCTTTTCTTAGAAACACTCCAGATGTTCTCATATTGACTCCATATGTTCCAGAACTTCCTTTTTACAAAGTTTCTACTTTGACACATAGGAAAATCAACTAATCTGTTCTTAACTTTTACCAGATGTATCTATACATAATGTACACCTACTGATTAGTTTTACAAACTTTACCTTAATCTGCAGCCCTCAGTATGCAATAAGTAAACCATGAACTGACCATGAACCATCCCTACCATGTTTTGTTCACCACATCTGCAAATAGCTAGAGAGAAACAAAACCCTTAAATCTACACTGTTTTCTGGAAGGAGAGTAACTGTGCCCAAGATTCAAGAATTTGTGTATTCTAGTGATTTAGGGAGATTTGAAGACCCATACCAATGACATCAGAGGTTAATTGAGGACTTAAAACAGACGCTAACAAGTTCAAGGGTGAGGAAAAATAGAGACACACCATCAGAAGAAACAGGAACCTTGACAGTGACAGTAGGCAAAGGTTGGAGGCACTTGTTGCATGGATCAGTATGAGAGCAACTCCGAGTTTGAAGACAAAGCACAACTTGGAGATGTGCCATCCATGAGAAAGCCTCTCATGGGACCCTGAGCCACCAGAGAATGCCCCAGCAGGTCCACAAATGAACAGGGGATGTTGCGTACCCACTTATGACCTTGCTTCAATGCGTGTATCTGTGTGTCTTTTGTGCTACCGTTGCTTTTAGAAGTTCCTTGTGTACTAAATGCAAATGATAAGACTGAAGATTCCTATGCCCTGGAAAAGGAACACAGCCAGGGACTGTGACAAGTGAATTTTACATCTTGTCCTACATACTTACGAGTTCTGCAAAGCTGTTTGAATACATTACTGGAGTAGGCTGCTGGCTTACTTGCCAAGGCAATTTGCTGCAACTAGGAGAAAGTCCACCAAATTAGATCTCCTCCTCCTCCCAACCCCAGAAGAGGCAGATAAAACTCTGTGCTTATAATTTTGCCTAACAGAAGTCTGTATTTGTGGTCTGAATGGAATAGAAACTACCATCCCAACTCTGCTGAAGATGTTTTCTCAGCTACTGTAACAGCTGCAATTTTTAAATTGTCTTTCACAAGGCACACTGTGGTGCCAGTAAAATCCCAACACGCTGTCTGGACAGTTATCTATGAAAGATTCCAAATGACATTTTAACAGAGAGAAAAGTGTCTGAAGTCAGTGTGTAGGTCAAACAAATCAACCAAAAAACACACTTAATTTTCTTCCTCTCTGTCTCTCTGACTGGTTCAACTACAGATGGCTTGATGTTATCCCACTCCAAGTCAGTTTGCTGACTGCCTCCCTCAAAAATTAATTGAAAGAAGTGGATCCTATAATTTAAAATGAAATAGGCTCAGCAGGTGAGTAAGCTTTGTCAAGACTGATTACTGAGTATTGATTTTCCACCAATTGTACAAGTTACACTCCACAAGGCCACCTGCACATTAACCTAGAATACATTAAATCACCTCAGGCTAACATCTATCTAGAGGTTTTTATGTTCAGAGGATGCAGTCTCTAGCTCTTTTTGTCACACATGCATTCAATGGCATTCATTTGGACAGCACTCACACTTTGTACTTCACCTTAAATAACTGTTATTTGTATTTTCATTTTTCAGAAAGAATTTAAGATAACTACCCAAGAAAAAACTTCATATAACCTAGTGCTAACTTAATTGTAAAAACTGTAAAGATAGTCAGTTGGGTTCTCCCATGACATGAAGGAAAGAGATGCTGGATGCAGCAACAAGCAGATTTGGCTTACTGTGGCCTTGAAGCTTCTGCTTGGTCCGTCTGAAGCTTCTCGCCCCCTTCCACTTCCATGGTGCAGTAGACAATTCGATTGGGAGCGACTGACTTTAAACCTTGTACCTCCATTATAACAATCTGAGGAAAAGAAAGCAAATAGTTTACCCTTTAGAAAACATTACAGAGCACAGCTATTGCAGTACTAAGCTCCACACAAGTTAAAAAAAAAAAAAAAAAAAAAAAAGGAAAAAATCTGCAAACCCCACTCATTCAAATCTCCACAGAGACTAGTTTTAGTTTTGCTTTCTTTTTCCACTTTCAACAATATATAATAGGAATTGAAATTTTTGTTCTGTTTCTACTCAGACAGTGACTAAAACCTCACTCCAATCATAACTTAAATGCTAGTAGTTGAATTTGAGACTAATGTCTAAATATAATTCTAATTCTTAATACATGAGGAAATGTATCTTTTAAGCAATCATATAAGTAAATATTTATAGAACAAACAGGTTACTAAGACTGTAAACAAGACAAGTAACTACATTGTTCACACCTTGAAAGGTTAATCGTGGTGCTGTGACACTGGAGGTTGCAACCCTTGAGTCTCAGAAGTGATTTGGTGGTGTGCTAAGCATGAGGCAGGTCAGAGCATCGCTATCAGCTGCTGTGATCTTTTTTCCCTGCTACCTACCTCTTTTCCTTCTCCCAGCTCAGTACTTGCAGTCAGGTTCAGCGTGCATAAGGGGACAGGAGGGAAGAGAAAGGGGAAAAGACACCTCTACCAGCTGCTTCCTGAGAAATTTCCTCACCAGGGAAATTCTGAGCTTGGCAGATCCCATAGTTTTTCAGCTCCTCAGTTATAGCTCAGAAGAACCAAATGCAGCCCTACTTCAAATGCCCTCTGCCTTTTATAAACCTTACAGTTTGTCACAGTGTGAAATTACTGGAATTTTTCGACTTCAGGTATTTGTAATTCAGAGAAGATTTGAGAAGAAAGTCAGGTTTCTCTGCTTGCTTTGGAAGAGCTGCTTTCCTTTTCAGCCCCATTTGGGCCTATGAAAAGAAACTGGGAAAACTAGTCCATTTAATCAGCAGAGAAGCTGTCCTCAACTGAACTAAACACAAAACCCACTATTTGTTTGATTGTTTTAAAGGTGACTAAAGTAATGACTAATTTTGGTCTTATTAGAGGCAATTGGTTTCTTAGGTCAGCAAGCAACTACTAAAATATTTTGCTCTTAAACTATTTGCATATTTGCCAACTTGTTTCAGTTCAAGTATGTTAAGCCAGACTTCACCCCTAGCTGTAAAATCCTTTGTACTTTAAGACTCCTAGAACCTTAATAAAAGTTAGATGTCTTGTAAAATTGCTAGTTTGGTAATATTACAGTGCGATGACTGTCATTGATCATTTAGAACATTTTTACGTTACTCATAAATTATTAACACTGCCTATTATGCTTTATAAATAACAACAGAAATTCAGGGAGAATGATGTAATCAACTCTCTTTTCCCTCTTTTGTGATCTAGGAATTCAAGTAGTTATCAAAGTGATCAATGATCACTTAGAGACTGCACTAGAGATCCTTCTAGCTAATACTGCCTATACAGTCTTTCCACACGCCAAACGTATGTCCTTGTTGAATGCAGACTTCATGTTTATTTATTTTTATGTTGATAACTTATTTTCCTGGAGTTTCCAATTTAATTGCACAGTACATTTGTCTTTGGTAGCAATTCTGGATTCCAGCAATGGGAAAAAAAGTTGCATTTCATTAAGAACAACACTGTCAGCAGCTGATTTACTAGCTCATTAGCTGATAAACAGCTTCCTAAATATTGCTTGTCTGTTTCTAAAACTGTCCAACAGCTGAAGGACATAAGTGATTAAATCTTCTCCTACTACTTTGATTTTTTTTTTTAATTTATTTATTTTACAAATTTCTGAGAACAGGCTATTTGAGGAAACATCCAGCTTGCAAAACCAGTCAGTGTTGCTTGCAGTGATGCACAGGGGTGTCTCTTATCTTAGCCATCAAGGTCCATTCCCACCAGAATATTATGTTACTAACATCTTTTTTTGTTCTATCTTAATAACAAGATGCAGCAGAAGCATGAACCCCAGCCACTTTCTCCCCCACCAAGAAACTTTCATTGAGTTCTTACACTCTGTCCTAATGTTCAGACATGTTATAGATTTCCTGTTTGTTCACATGCCTGTGCAGCAGCCCTCAGTGGGGATTTTGCTGGTTACCCTACAAGTCACACCACAGAAGACACGACACGGATATGTTTACATGTTATTCAAGAAATGTGAAATTGTGCATGTATGACCTCACATTTTCCAAAAAAAAAAAAAAAAAAAAAAAGTATTCTGTCTCCAAGGAACTGCAATCAGCTTTTCTTATTTGCTCATCTGCATAGAACAAGAGCTGATCTTCCATGTTTCAGTCTAAATGAATATCAGTTCAGTCGTTTCCTTTTGCCCTTGTATCCTCTGAGATCTAGCTTCCCAAGAGTAAGGTATTCACATACTTGTCCAGCAAGAAACTTAACTTACATGGTTAACACCATGTTTAAAATGAAAATTTGCCCTACTAAAAACTGCTACATGTAAAGTAACACTTCAATTCTTTGCCTTGCACAGGATGAACTGTAGATTACTAGCCTTGCAGAACATCCATGTATCTTCTTGACCAGTGACAGGGGGCAGGGGGAAGCTAAGTTGACCAGACCTAATAGTCTACATGTCTAGTGTTGAGAGGGCAAGGGCTGTAAACAATGCAAACTGTTCCAAATTTACCAGACATTCTATCTCCTGTCATTTTTCATTTCACAATTGTTTCAATCTTTTACCATGCTCTTCCCCCAAATATCACATCATTTTTAGTATATACTTAATATTTCTCTCTAGAGGCACAGAGAAAGCTTTTCTTCTTCCTACATCTCTCAAAAAGCAAACTTTCTTGAAGACAGAAAACATTACTAACAAACTTTTTCAGGTACTTTTTAGGTGCTTCAGAACTACTCTTTGTTATTGCTATTTATGGACCGTTCCAGGCTTGGTATTCCACTTGAGGCAGACACAGCACATGTGATGGAGATGCACCAGGATTCAGCACAGGAATTATAAAACTACTTCATCATTTCATATACTTCAGTATTAAGGCCTGCACTCCCGTTTTACATGCTTGATGAACTAATACTTTTTGTCATATAGAATAATGGATCTTAATACTCTTTGAAAGTTGATCTTGGGCTTTTACATTATTACCTAGTAATATTAAAATTGCATACAGTGGGATAAGTCATTTCTCCATTATACAAAGGAATTAAAACGTTTTCATCTGTCCATTTTTGACATTTTTTTAATTCTATGTGTATATTGATGACATGGGAAAGAAAAATTCATTTGAATTTTCAACATTACATGAAAAAAGCAGATGCTTGTTTCCCCGAAGAAAATGCATTAAGAGAGAAACAATTTTTGTTTGTTTTAAACCATTTAACAATTGAAATATTTATTCTGTAACATTATCCATTGTCTTAAACTAAAGCCACTTCAAGTGCATAGCACAAGTGTGGCACCTTATAACCAATAAATACACACTGGAAATGTTTTGATTCTATTATTATTGAGAGAGAGACCAGCATTTCCTGTTATGCACATTTGCAGCATTGGACCTGAACTATGATGCTGTCACCGGGTATGTTTAAGTAACTGTATTTGTGGTTTCCTCTTGAAGTCAGCTGAGCTCTATATGGATCAGGGCTGCATCTCTATAGACCACACTTCATGCATAATCTCAGTAAACATGAGCTAGTTTCTTGAGTAAAATGCAGAAATTTGTAAAAATTTGCCATGACCACCAGGAAAATTTTTTGTTTATTCACTAAATGCCTTCAGTGAGAAAACACACCTTGTTTGTGAAATTCTGTGAATGAGTTCCTGATAACAACAGTGTTTCATTATTACATTCAAAAGTACACTTAGGTATCTAATGTACAGGAATTCATTTAAAGTTACATTTGTGGGGGAGATTCAACTTCCTTGTGGGCCCAAATGCAACTACTGCTGTGACAGGAAAATGCATCATATAGCTGTATTCTAACTCCTCATTATCAAAGAGACAAAGAATAATTTACTTCTTTACCATCAAATGTTAAAGTTACCAAGGAAGAAGGACTAATAACAAAAAAGTATCAAGACATAGATATTCTAGTAATTTAAACTGTCAACAAGTTTTCTGTGAAATATGTGATTACCTCTAATGTGAAGGAGAGGACCACATCAGACTTCGACAGCTGAACCTCATTTTCATCTCCTATGTCCAAGAACGCAGAATTCTGTGATCGCTTTAACTTCTGCAGTTTAAATTCCGGCCCACCTTTAGACACTGGAAGACTTTCCAAATTTGCCATAAGCAAATTCACTGAAGAGCGCAACTCTTCTATGTACATGTTCTCCATTTCTCTTGTTACGAATTTTGGGAATTTTCTTTCCTTGGAAGATATATTTTAGAAGTTAGAGAGGGAAAAAAAATAATCATGCCACATTAGATGTCATGTTAATTTACTGATTTGCTCTCAGTTAAGAGATATGCGATTTTAAAAAAAGTCTTAATTCCAGTGTCTATCTATTTTTGTATCTTCAAAACTGTAATGGGAAGGCTAATCCCATCCCATAAATATAGTTAATTTTGACAAGAAGAAATGTAATTTGAATTGAGAATTCCATCATATTCCTCAAATATAGCAGACAAAACATCCCTTTGAACACATTAAAAAAATAACGGGGCATTTGTAAAAACAGATCATTTTGCCCCTCCCCCCAGTGATTTAACCATAAACCCAGGCTGAATATGTACACATTAGATATTTCCAATACACTTTTCAAGCGCATCAAATGACAATATACCATTAATGTTACTTTCCAGTAGCTTATAAATTGACAAAATGAATGGTCCACTAGTAATTTTGTTACTTCATCCATTTCCCACGCTACCAAAAATAACTCAATCACATTCATGCTTCTAACATGAACCTGTTAAACTACAACCATGACATGAAATTCCTATTATTGTTTATTTGTTTTTATAACAGGCCATTCATTTTGAAACTAATGCCAAATTGTTACACATAGTATTATTTTAAACGTGTTAGAACTTAAAAATCACTTTTTTCCTCTGTAGGAGTTAAGTAGTGTATAAATATTGTGATTATAACAGAGAGAATGTATAAATGTGTATAATGCATATATGAACGCATACAGAGCCAATTTTACACACAGTTTCTCCTGATATTAAATACAGGGCAGCTTGGGACAATACGTCACTCAAGATTAAACAAAAATGTAAATTATTCTAAAAATCTATGTGCCATGGCTTAAGCCCAGCAGGCAACAAAGCACCATGAAGCCGCTCGTTCACTCTTCCCCCCCCAGCCTCGTGGGATGAGGAGGAGAAAATATAATAACGAAAAGCTTGTGCGTCAAGACAAGGACAGGGAGGGATCCTTCACCAAAAACCAGACTCAGCTTGGGGAAAAACAAAAGCAATTTAACTTACCACCGATCAAATCGGAGTAGGATAACAAGAAGCAACCCCAAACCTTAGAAGACCTTCCCTCCTCCCCGCCTCAGCCCCACTCCCGGTTCTCCCTCCTCCTCCTCCCCCCGGCGGCGGCGGCGGCGCAGGGGAACAGGGGCTGGGGGCTGGGGTCGGTTCCTCACCCCTTGTCTCTGCCGCTCCTTCCTCCTCGGGGGGAGGACTCCTCACCCGGCCCCTGCTCCACCGGGGGGTCCCTCCCTCCCGCGGGAGACAGTCCTCCACCAACTTCTCCAAGGGGAGTCCTTCCCGCGGGCTGCAGGCGGGCACCGGCTCCCCCGCTCCCCTCCGTGGCCTGGGGGGGGACAGCCTGCCATCTTGCCTCACGGCGGGCTGCGGGGGCATCAGCCTCCTCCTCCCCTCAGCCTGCCATCTTGCCTCACGGCGGGCTGCGGGGGCATCAGCCTCCTCCTCCCCTCAGCCTGCCATCTTGCCTCACGGCGGGCTGCGGGGGCATCAGCCTCCTCCTCCCCTCAGCCTGCCATCTTGCCTCACGGCGGGCTGCGGGGGCATCAGCCTCCTCCTCCCCTCAGCCTGCCATCTTGCCTCACGGCGGGCTGCGGGTGCATCAGCCTCCTCCTCCCCTTCCTCCCTGACCTGGTGTCCGCAGAGGGGTTCCTCTCCCATCCCGACCCCCTCTCTGCGGCAGGTTCCCCCTCTTCCCTCTGTTCAGGTGTTCCCGCCGTCGCTGGCGGGCTCGGCCTGGCCCAGAGGCGGGGCCCACTCCCAGCCGGGGAAGAAGCTTCTGGCAGCTTCTCACAGGAGCCCGCCCTGCCGCCTCTCCCCCGCTACTGGAAAAACCCACCACACAAACCCAAAACGGTATGTTTTACATATAAATGAGAAACAAACACAGTTCCCTATGTATTGTCTACAAAGGTAGGCACCTTGCTCCTAAACCAGATAATTTTTCTCCTTAGCTGTTACAAGGAGTATCATAAAATGTTTGACATTAAAACCTTTACAGCTGATTCTGTTTCAATCACGAAGACCAAGCGAGTTGACTGTGACCCAAAACACCTGCAGCAAGTCTAGTGTTCTGGCTCATTACAGAGCCAGTATATTACAGATTGAAACAGAAAAAAGAAAAAGAAGTTATTTATAGTAAGAAACTAAAAACAGGGTAAGGTTCAGGGTGCTCTAGCAAAAAAAACCCCACTTCAGAGTGGTAAAACTACCTTATCCTGTGAGGATCATTCAAATAACAATATGCCAACAGAGAAGACAGACTGCAATTATGTTTTTAAAAGATCTTTCCTCTTGTTAAGATGCTTCTTCCACCCCAATGTAAAAATTGAGGAAACTTTTTACAATGCCTTTTGCTGTATATTTCTTATGACTATAATCTTCCATGATTTAAGACAGCACTATCAGAATATATGGAGGCCTTTATTTCTGTAAAAGCTGAATGTTTGTAGCCACTTCTCTCCTTCACAAAAAAAGGGTGAGGATCCTCCATAAAGACTCTTGAGGGCTACCAATTTCACCCCTCCCACCCTCCCCCCTCAACTTTTATTTGCCTTTTTTAAGATGGTGGATTTGTAAAAAATTGCTATAGCACATAATATTTAAAATAATTTAGAGACACAACAAGAATAGTGGAGTTTTCCCACTATTTTTTTAGTGCACATACACAGGAATGTAATCACGTTGATTTGAAAAGCCCGGATCATCTGAAGAACACATCCCCCAGCACAGCACTGGAATTCTGGGAACTCTGATTGCAACATACTGGAATATAACCTGAAACAAAGACCCTGGGGACAGACATGACACTGACCAGGCTGATGTACACACTAGCCTTTAGGTCTGCCTTCTGAGAGTGCTAAAATGGATTTTCAGGATGCATTTCTCAAGGAGAAAAGACACTGGGTAGTCTCTTCATAGGATCACATAAAAGTTTACCTTAGGTGGAATAGGTGGAAAAGCCCATTAGGTCATTCATACTTTGCTTTCAACTACTTTAAAAGATGGGCAAATACACGCACAAATTCCCCACTGATTTTATTCCGTCATAGATGAACATATTTCTAAGGTTCTTGCTTCCATTAAATAGGCTAAATTATCCTTTCTGCTAAAATAAACTTCTCATATATAATGAAGAACTTGTAAAATCAGCAAGTAATGTATTATAGGAACCATGAATGAGACCTCAAGAACAACAAAAAAAGCTATATGCAGAGATTTCTCTTTAGCTGTGCTCATCTTTTGAGACTGCAGTTTAATAATTCTCATACAGGCAGGTAATCACTGAAAACCTTTTTCTTTACCAACAAAGATGCTAGAATACATAATCTAGTATCAAAAAGCTTTTTACCTTGCTTTTGAGCTCTGAGAGTGAAGTTCATATTTTGCAGCAATTGATTGCTTAGGCTTAAATGACGTTAATAATTCTCACAGCTGCTAGAATTAGGACTAGCTCTCAAAGTCCACCATGAAAAAAGCTACATTTTAAGCAGTGTAAAAAGATGTATGAAAACTCTGATTTGTGACTTGATGTACCACGTAGGACATGGAGTTCCTTATTCTGTGCAAAATTGTGCAATTGACACTGGCAATTATGAGAATTTTCAAGTAATGGTTTGGGTAAAAAATGGATAAATAAATATTTCTTTAAAAAAATCTACAGCTGTGCACTGTATACACATTAGAAACAGAATGAACAAGATTTACACAGTTTAAATAGTGCTTAGAATTTTCACTTGCTTTAAAATGAATTTGAAACTGTTACGGACATAATTTTGCATTTTAGGAAGATTACACCTCCATGTTGTTATTTATGAAGTTCATAGATCTAAATGATATTTTTTTCCTTTTAAAGAAACAGGCAAATCTTTACTGCTTTACAGTTAATATCATATTAATATAATATACTTTCTTCTGCACACACAGTATAACACATATGGTTCCAATGTTTTGTAACTTTTGAGCTAAAGGCAAGAAGGCAACAGAGCAAACATAGGATTATTGGACAACTTGGGTTATAAGCGCAGGCTTCACAGAAGGTTGAAGAGACTTGAGATTGCCTTTCTGTGACAAAGGAGTCTTTCTCCCACATATACTAAGATATGGCTGGGGACAATACCAATCCCACCTGTGATATTTAATATAGAAGGGCATAATCCTGTCCACTGAAATAAAATGCAAGCTATAGGAGAGAAGAATAGGCTTGGCTTTCTAAAATTTACAAAAAGAATTTATAATTTACCCAATCATCACTAATTTGACCTACAAGACTCATTCATAGTTTCTTACTTGCAATACTAATATAACCATTATGAACTTGGACTTAATCTATAAATGTAAGCTATATTATATATACACTTTAAAAGTATATCACATATAACCTGTAGTAAGAAACAAACATTATGGTTATACCCTAAGCAGGGCATAATGCACTTGTGTATATAAAACATGATTTATTTTGGTTCCAAAATACATAATCCCAAATGTTCAAATAATACACCCTTTGTTTCACCACTGGACTTGCTGATGAAGAAAATGTAGGATCACACCACATATGCCTTTCCAAAAAGAAATTTTGCTTTCTTCCTAGCCCTGTTGACACAGATACTCCAGAGCAGAAAGAAATGCATCTGTCAGACTGTTTTCAAATGATCTTCTACTTAATTTTAGAATCAGAAACTGGAAACACATGCTACTTATCATCCCACTCAATCTCAGAGGAAGATATGGTTTTGGTCATGAAAGCAACCGCTTACCCTTGCCATTTGTTCTGCCAATTGCAGTCGTCCATCTAGTTCACGTCTGATCTGGGCTGCTTGCTCATCTCCATTATCCAACTTGGATAGAGAACAAAAATAAAGTTAACCGTGAGAAACAGTATATTTTAACTTTATAGCAAGTAATGTAGTTAAAAACAAAATAGAAATTAATTGTATCCTTTTTGTCTTAAAATCAGTGAAACACTAAGAAAATACATGGCTTTGAATCTTATCAAGGTGAAAGAAATGTAATGGCCACCAGTTACCCATGGCAGTCAGGGTCTCTGAAGGGTAGCCAGCATTCCCTTGAGTTTTTAATACTCAGGCTAAACAGAAGAAGTATTATTTCCTTACAAAAATAGCAGCTGAAAACATTTCTCCATGAAGAAGACAACTGGACTGACAAGACTGCCTTAGAAAATGTTTGCAAGGAAATCTGCTATTTGGTGCGATGAGTTCCTGTATAGGAATATATAGGTATAGGAAAAGAAAACTCTATGGCTATGCCTTCTAAGTATGGTATTATTTCACTCACATAGCTCTTTTCCCCAAATATTGACCAACTGCTCACATCAAGGCATATCCAATTTTTGAGCTTCCAATATTTTTATACCTAGGGAATAGTCATGACTAAACATCTGACTTCCATCAGGGAGGTAAAGGGGAAGGACATGTATCTTCACCTCAACGGAACAGCCAGTCCTCAACAGAAAGGAGACTCCCCAACTAATTTTTCATCTGTTCACTTGTTAAGGTCGGTGGGGATGAGTGTAGGTGAAGTGGGGCTTCACCTCAACACACTGACCTGCACAGCTGGTTAAGAGGAAGAAGAATGATGCATCCAGAAAAAATCAGGCACAACTTGCCTTCTTACCTGAATAAATGCCAAGCAAAGACAAAGACGGAGTCCCAATGGAGGGCTGTCTCTGTCCCTAGGGCTGATCACAGACACGATGCAACATGCTGATATGACCCTAGTGCATTTAGTATGCGGCTAAGGTTTAAGGACACCTGAATTGCTCTTCACTAAAAAAAACCCTTAAATTGATTAGGGATGCAAACTGGCAAAAATTGGTCCTCTAATTAAATGAGATCTTCAGCTAAAGAACACATAATTAGTTTGGTAAATGATGCGTTACATTAAACTATGTTTTTTAAGTAAGATTGCTATTCAGTGCATCAGGCCAAATACATAGCACATCTCCTTTGCAATGCTCCTCAGATAAATCTGTTAGATCTTACTGAACCAAACCACTCATGAAAAGTAAGCAATTTTAATTTCAAAATCCAGTTTAAAAAAAGGAATAATTAAAAATACACTATCCAGTGCTTACAGGTCAATTACAGCATTATGCTTAGTGCAAATCTGACCACATTTAGCAACAGGGTGAAAAGTTTTCCACTGCTTCTATGGAAGTGATGACAGAACATGCAATCTGTCACCTGTGCAATCTGGCGTCTCACAAGATCCTTGCAGAAACTGATCCAAACTACCAGAAAGCAAGAGAACAAAACCTGATGGTGTCCCCAAAAGAGGCTCAAGATTAAACTACAGAGTAGAAGATGGATCATGTTCCAGACTGGAAGGGTCCTCCTGCTAAATGGGTCTGTAAATGTGCTCCTAGTTTGACTGTGAGCATAAATGGCAAGAGCGTTCTTGATGAAAGCAAATATTTTAGATTTTCACAATACAATTACAGTATTTCAAGTAAATTCCCGAATTTGTATTCTTCCATTTCTTAACAGAGTAATAGACTGCTTATTGAACTTATCACCATGAATATGTCTAACTTCGATTTTCCTTTGTATTATAACCACATAATGTTTATAATTATTTTTGTTTAATCAGTATGAAAGTCAGTCTAATATGAAAAACAATTTTGTTTCCCCTTTTGGCCTAAAAGAAGGTCAACGTTATTTTAATAATATATCCCAGGACAGGCCATTGCTTGAAGAATACATGCTTGAAGGTAATTTTGATGACTGAATTTTGATTTCTGCAAAAAGGAAGGTATGGGAGAGCAGAACGAAACTAAAACCTTTTCCTGTGTCAAGGCACAACTTAAATGACTGCCTCTATTATTAACTCATTTGAAGAGGCAAAAGCTTTTGTTTAAAGACTGATAGTCAGTTATTTTTCCATTTAAAAAAACACATGAAATAATCATTTAAGTTAATGAAGGTGTAACCTGGTTTTGTAAATCTTAGAATTTTTTCCTTAACTATGCATTGCTATGCATTATCTGTTCATACTTGAGTATTTAAAAATGTGCTGATTTCCCTATTTATTTTTAAACTTCAGTCTTCTTCCTGAAATACTTACATATTTTAATGGATTTGTTAATGGATGTATGTAATGATGTTTTGTAAAGTATGGAAAGAAGCTGAAGAGATGAAACACCAAAGAGTGGTGCTTTACTTATAAAAAAGAGCCAAGGTCATTCACAGCTGTCCTAGTAAGAAGCTGTTGATATTAGTATTTTTGCAGTATGCAAAATGAAGTGACAATGAGAAAAACAGTAACTTTGATATCACGTTCCATGCAAGGTCATTCTACTTGTTTTTATTCTAAATTCAACAAAAAGCATGAAAAACAACTGCAAGCAAAGCAGTCAGTGATTATGAATGTGTAATCAATCATACTTTATATATCTACTGAATCTGAAGTGACAACAACAGTAAGGCTGAGTAGATCCTGAAAATGCAGGTGGGTTTTAAAATTTTTGAGTTGTGTCCACTTTTTTTACATAGGGAAGTTACTTGATACAACCCACTGTATGGGTGGGAAGCGGTTACAAGGGTTAACATTAAGTGTACCCTTTTCCTTAATTCCTTATTCGTGGATCAAACCCATACCCAAGACATCTGTGGAATACACGGTTATGATAACCGTTGCAGTAATTTTCAAACTGTTACGTAAAAACTAGAAAAGCATATGACACTATGCACAGAAACCAATATAAATGTAACATTGCAGAATAGCAACTCAGATTCTTCTTAGTATTGTAACTGAAATTTGGTTAAAACCCCCCATTAATTGGTAATTACTTAAAATTCAAGCAAAGGGGGGGGGTGTTTAGGTTTTTTTTAAGAATAATTGGCATTTACATGGCATCACATAATGCTTCCCACCCTTAAATATGAAGGCATGTTTTTTTAAAAAAGAAGTTACAGCCTTAGAGATTATGTTAAAAGAGGGTACATATGTCGTGGTTTAACCCCAGCCAGAAACTAAGCACCACACAGCCGCTCACTCACTCCCCCCCCATCCAGTGGGATGGGGGAGAGAGTCGGGAAAAGAAGTAAAACTCGTGGGTTGAGATAAGAACAGTTTAATAGAACAGAAAAGAAGAAACTAATAATGATAATGATAACACTAATAAAATGACAACAGTAGTAATAAAAGGATTGGAATGTACAAATGATGCACAGGGCAATTGCTCACCACCCGCCGACCAACACCCAGCCAGTCCCCGAGCGGCGAATCCCTGCCCCCACTTCCCAGTTCCTAAACGAGACGGGACGTCCCATGGTATGGAATACACTGTTGGCCAGTTTGGGTCAGGTGCCCTGGCTGTGTCCTGTGCCAACTTCTTGTGCCCCTCCAGCTTTCTTGCTGGCTGGGCATGAGAAGCTGAAAAATCCTTGACTATAGTCTAAACACTACCGAGCAACAACTGAAAACATCAGTGTTATCAACATTCTCCACATACTGAACTCAAAACACCGCACTGTACCAGCTACTAGGAAGACAGTTAACTCTATCCCAGCTGAAACCAGGACAACATATAAATTCTATTTAATAAAAACATTTCAGCTTTCTGCAGTATTAGTAATTATACACCATAGCTATTTACTGACTGCATGTCTTGTTTTCAGCTGGGATAGAGTTACTTGTCTTCGTAGTAGCTGGTACACTGCTATGTTTTGGGTTCAGTATGAGAAGAATGTTGATAACTCACTGATGTTTTCAGTTGTTGCTAAGCAGTGTTTATACTAAGTCAAGGATTTTTCAGCTTCTGATACCCAGCGAGCGAGAAGGCTGGAGGGGCACAAGAAGTTGGGAGGGGACACAGCCAGGGCACCTGGACCCAAACTGGCCAAAGGAGTATTCCATACCATGTGACGTCATGCCCAGTATATAAACTGGGCATAGTGGGGCTGGGTGGATCGCTGCTCGGGAACTAACTAGGCATCAGTTGGCAGGTGGTGAGCAATTGCATTGTGCATCACTTGTTTTGTATATACCAATCCTTTTATTATTATTATTGTCATTTTATTGTTGTTATTATTATCATTATTAGTTTCTTTCTTTCTGTTTTATTAAACTGTTCTTATCTCAAACCATGAGTTTTACTCTCTTTTTCCCGATTCTCTCCCCCATCCCTCTGGGCTTGGGGGGAGGGAGTGAGCAGCTGCGTGGTGCTTAGTTGCTGGCTGGGGTTAAACCATGACACTGCACCAACACTAGAGATGCTCCTCATGTCGCTTAAATGTCACATAACCAATTAGTCAATATTTTAGCAGCAGGGGCCCTCACTACAGAAGACTCTACAGACAGCAGAGACCTGTTTTCAGTATATAATATATTAGAAGTCCTGACCAAACAAACCAATGTTTCCCCTATATCTGGCCCCCAAAACTTGTAAAACCTAGGCAAAGACACTGATTCCCCTTTTAAGGGCTAGTTAATTCAGTAGAAAAAATTCCAACTGAGCAGGAGCATGAATAAGACAGCTGCATCACTTGTGCCCTTTCTTTTTGCAAAGATGATTATTTGGATTTTAAAAGCTTCTTCAGAAAAATCAGTAGTTATGAATGACTATGCTTAGATCAAGGCCCCCAACATAAGAAAGACATGGACCTGCTTGAGCGAGTCCAGAGGAGGGCCACGAAGATGATCAGAGGGCTGGAGCACCTCTCCTATGAAGACAGGCTGAGAGAGTTGGGGTTGTTCAGCCTGGAGAAGAGAAGGGTCCAGGGAGACCTTACAGCAGCCTTCCAGTACCTAAAGAGGGGCTACAGGAAAGATGGGGAGGGACTTTTTACAAGGGCATGTAGTGATAGGACAAGGGGTAATGGCTTTAAACTGAGAGAGGGTAGATTTAGATTAGATGTAAGGAAGAAGTTCTTCACTGTGAGGGCGGTGAGGCACTGGAACAGGTTCCCCAGAGAGGTTGTGGATGCCCCATCCCTGGAAGTGTCCAAGGCCAGGTTGGATAGGGCTTTGAGGCACCTAGTCTAGTGGAAGGTGTCCCTGCCCATGGTAGGAGACTTGGAACTAGATGATCTGTAAGGTCCCTTCCAACCCAAACCATTCTATGATTCTATGATTCATTCTATGATTCTGTGAATAAGAAGCTACCTTTTATTAAAAAAAAAAAAAAAAAGTTGTAGCTCATCATCTTTTTTTTCCCAATGATGTTATGTAAAAACAGCTTTCTAAAATAAACCTGCCACCGTTAGGCATCAAGCTATTCATTCGGAAATGTTTTTATTCATTAGTTCTTGAATTTGCCTTTATTTTTTCTCACTCCGAAAAGGGCAATCATTTTTATTACAAACTTCTTTATTAGTAGAGATGGAGCAGGAACATCCTCAATATGCAAGTTGCCCAACAGTTCTTATGAGAGGATGTTTTAAGTTGCTTATATGTAAGTGTCAACTTCTAAAAGACAGACTTAAGTTTTCTACTCCAAATTTCTGCTTTAAGAATTTCAACCAAAATACTCCATTCTTTCTGAAGAGTTCAGGGAAGACAATACACTGCTTTATCCATAATAAGAAAAATGGTGACCATCTTGTCAAAGAGCTCTAGCACCATCTTGCTTTGAAGTAAGGATCTGAAATTTAGCAGGGCCCCATCTGTGAAAAACGGCTCAACTCTGGCCACATTATGAACCTTCGAAAAATCAACTTTGCAGCAGTCAGGCTACAAACAGCCAACTACCAGAGGCTAAATCAGATTCAGCATTTAGACTCATCTTCAGGTTGTGCTGCTCTCTGTCTTGAGTATGCATGGAGTCTACGCTCCTCAGATTATTTGCTCATTTAAGAAAGACTGTAAGCTTATCAGAGTTAAAAATCACTGTTCGGATCAACAGCATGGTATCTTGCTTGACAAACTGTTGTTTAATTTGTGTGCCTAAACAGCACAGAACAGAAATACATCTGAATGAATGAATGTTTCCATATTTTAACAGGTTGGAAACGACTGTATACTTTGTGATTCATACTTAAATAATAACTTTAAATACTTTAAATAATAACTTTAAAAAATTACTTATAAGTTTGTAACATATGTGTGTGTTTTGGTGCAAAAGAAAAATGGTACACTGGCAAAAAATCTGGTTAATGTGCAAGAGCAACTTAAGGTAAAAAAGGTACTAATGCTGCCAAGAGGTACTGCACTAAAGTCCATGGCACTTATTTGTATTCCTCTAGATAGAAAGTAAGTCAGATACCCTATGCCCAAGAAACAAGACCAGTTTGAGTATGGACGAGTACTGACCTGCTGCAAGTTACTGTTCTTGATAGGAGAAGGGATAATGGCTTTAAACTGAAAGAGGGTAGATTTAGATTAGATGTAAGGACATCTAAGATGTAAAATTAGATGTAAGGATTCTTGACTGTAAGGGTGATGAGGCACTGGAACAGGTTGCCCAGGGAAGCTGTGGACACCCCATCCCTGGAAGTGTCCAAGGCCAGGCTGGATGGCAGGATAAGCAACCTGGTCTAGTGGAAGGTGTCCCTGCCCATGGCAGGGGCGTTGGAACTAGGTGATCTGTAAGGTCCCTTCCAACCCAAACCATTCTAGAATTCTATGATTCTTTACATTCACAAGTGATCAAACTAACTGGTAGTTCCTCTAAGTGACTATTTTATTAATGTTCAGTTATCTTCCCCTGCAGCTTTCTAATTCACAGTAACATCAATGTGAAATTACATTTACCTGCCCACAGTGATATAAATTTATCTACATTTAATGACTAAATTGACAGTACACATATTTCAGGACTTGCTCTTCTTTCTGCAATACAAAATTCAAAGTCTTTTCACTCTGTGCAACAGTAATGGTCATTTTTTCTTTAAAGCCACTGTTTGCCACATGTCACCAAGTCTGGGGCCTGCTGAGCTGACAGGTTATTTGTGGATGCCCATGTGAGGTAACCTGCAGGGTCCATCCCTGACTACTGTCTGACAGCCAAGGCAAAAACTGTTAACATACACCAAATGGCATAAAGGGCTTGTATTTAAAGTGTTGTGATAATATAATGCTGAAAGAAATGGATTTCTGGAGGTAACTAATGGCATCCAGCAGCAAGGCTGGAAGAGAAAGCAAAGGGCAGAGAATTCCTAGTGCTCAATTTTGGTTGTGAATCAAGTAAGCAGCAAGCAGGCAGTAGGTGCAGCAGATGCAAACACCAGCATATTTTAGACCATTGCCCTTGCTACTCTTATCTCTGACTCTAAAAAAAGGAGTTTTGCTTCAGACAGACCTGCTACCTCTAAGACATGCAGAATTTTTCCCATTCTTATCTTTACACAGTCAGGGTTGCTCTAAAGGAACAGACTGGGAAGAGATCAAAGGTGTCTGCAGTGTTAAGGAGCTGCTGTGCGGTGAACACAAACAGCCTGCGGAGCTTCCCAAAATTTCCCAAGCTTGTGAACCAAGATTAGCAGCTAAATATGTAAAAGTAGAAGGATCAACAATTTCCAAGTCAGGCTGAAAACAGAGTGCCCAACTCCAGTCTATGACAGCAGACGCTTCTGGACTTGAATTCAACAGGATTTAATTTCTGAAGAACAAAATCGTGCCAGAAGTAAATTGCTTCCATTTCCTATAGGATGGAAAAACCAGATTTGATTAAAGGGCAGGATGTGTGAAGCTTTCTCAATGGCTTCTACTGGACCTTTTCATAAACCTTCTGCCTCCTATTTCACAGCAAGAAAGACACAGCTGTAAAAGGGAAGAAAATGTAGTCACTCCTCTGTTTCAGAGGAGGCTATGCCATTTAGTTTCAATTTTAAAATCTTTTATCCTCCTTGTGTATAGATTATACAGAGGATTAATTCAGATTCATAAAACAGATTAATAACACGGTATTTAAAAACTCTCTCATGTTCTCTGCACCCCGCAAAGTCCCTATCAGGTATCACGCAAATGGCTATGCTGATTGCTGACCCTGCCTGTGATGGTGAAATCCTGCAGATTTCGCACAGAACTCTGCAAAAGACAAACTTTAAAAACTCAGTTCCTAAATCTTCCTCTTCCCAATTCGCTCCTTTTCCCAGTCAACACACACAACCAACAACAAATTGCTAATTCTGGCAAATAAACTCAGAGATGTGTTTTAGAATATATGCAACACAGAATCAAAATGAAACGTTAAGAGGAAGGATGTCAGAGAGAGAAAATCTGTTAATGGTTAAACTAAAGGGAGAAAAAAGCACCTATTTTTGAAATTATTTCTCTTGTGGAATACCCGTATACACATTTTCAGTTAATTCTAAGTCAAAAGACAAACTCAGCAACCACTGAAAGCACTTCTACTTTCAATTTGTCTGCAGCAATTAGACTTATAAAAGCTAACAGGTCCAAAGCCCATATGAAGTGTTCAAACAACTTTTCACAATGCACCATCAGGCCTCACAGCCTTTTCGTATCGATTTTGCTCTAGCAGAGCACAAGATGGCCTTTCAGACAATTGGCCAAGTTGATCACTCAGTTTGCCTGCAACACAGTGCCAGTAAAAAGCTTAAACATCAGTTTGAATTCATTTGTTTTAATAGAAATTCTTACCAACTGCTATTATTTTTTTTCTCAATTTTTGGGGCGGGGGGAAGTAGCACATAATTTACAGTAATATAAATATTTAAATTAGGATGGAGGAGGTATAGATGAACAGAGCAAGCAATCAGCATATCACTTTCTCTGTAGCCAATATTGTTAACAACAAGTAATAATGCAGATAAAAAGCAAGGCCAGTCAACATTCAAATACCCTACAGTGGCTTCAGTTGGATAAAAAAGTAAAATCCAATCAAATCAATGTTTTCAAAAGCTGTGCCTGAGTATCTTCAATAAGTCCATAACACCTCACTCAGGATTTTCTTACAAGCTCTGCACAACCCCAGAAGCTAAAAAAATTCATGCATCATCTCAGATGGTGAGAGGTTTTGGTCTCTGAAATATTTTCCTAAATTTCTGGACCTGCTTATATGTTTTCAATGTTGATTTGTATATGTATGACTGGGTAAGGTGGCAGAAGAGACCATTTATACTAATTGTACTCATTAATTATACTGATTATGTATTGATATGTAAAAAATGGTTATCATAAAAATATTAAACCCAACCCAAAATCTAAAGTCAAGATTACATTAATTCAATGGAATAAAAAAAATTTTCAAAGATCTCAGAAACAAAACTGAAAGATTTTAAAATCTTGGACTTTTTTTTTTTAATCAACCATTGGATGGACACCTTGGCAGTTTCCAAAATAATCAAAGCTGAGACTTTGATATGGCATTTCCTTACATTCAAGCTTTGAAAACATAAGAAGCACAGTTTTGAGAGTTTCAGCACCAGCTGAAAAGTCATCTTTCACAATTAGATTTGAGTTTACTCAGGGACTACCAATACCAAAGCCTCCAGGAAAACCTGCATGAGACTTGAAAATAAACAGGAAAGGAAGCACAAACAGTGTTCAAGCTGATCACAATATATGTAATGGGAATAGTAAAAAATTTGTATTAAGTCCACTCCACTCAAAACTTCACATAAAATACATGTACATAGGTCAAACTTTCACTGTACTTAGCCAACAATGTAAGTGCTAAGACATTTGAAGAATTAAATACACACCATGTATTAATGAGAAAATCTCTAGCAAGAAATAGTTTCTTTCACACTGCGATGTGCAGATGTACAATGCAACTTTTTTCAATGACTGTTTCCCTAACAATCTTCTTTCATATCTGACTGCTATTAACCTTTTAGAGAAACTCTAACAAGTTAAATGCCTTTTATTAACAGCTAACTTGATTAAACTCACCAGAGAACCTTAGCCAAAATGACATCCCAAACAGCAGTGAATAATCCAATCTTTCAAAAGAGCTTCAAAGGATTCTTCAAATGCAACATATATCTTCTATTTAATATTATCTTTACTGAAGAAAATCGAAAATGAAATTAAAGGTTCAAAATTTGTCCTCGCCCAAATTAAACTACAGTCTTCAATATTTTATTACATATTTTCATCTACTGACTTGAACTGATATTTTGTGAACAGGACACTTGGAAAAGTAACGCAAATGTCTTTGCACAATAAAGAATGAGGTTTTTGTTTGTCTATTTGGATTTGAACAGACCCCAGCACTCTTTTTATATAGATATATCTATCTTTATATATATGAGCTGAGAAGAGAGTAGGGCTTCCCAAAAAGGATTTTCACTAATTTATATGCATGGTCTTTTCCGCAACACACTGTCATATCATTGCTCTGCATTGATTCCCAAATGAAACATTTTTTCCATTTTATTTTATATCACTGAACTGAAATTAAAACTGGTGTTCTGATAACCTAAATTCCAAGAGTTCAGAGATCTGTTTCTCTTCTTGGCCAAATCTTGACATGTGGTATGTAAATAAATACATAAAATTCAATAAGGTACACAAATCACTTTTGCCTAGGTATTTGGATGATAACATTTGAGGACAGTGTGCTAAGCTCTCATGTTTACAGCGGAAATCACTCTGTGTCAGTACTGAGTCTGCTGCTAGTTTTTCCTCTGATTTAATGCAAAGATAAAAGTTGAAGTTTTATTTGGTTCACAGGGGCTGTTAATTATGCAATGTGGGGTTTTAGCGAAAAAGATACACTGACCTAGATACAAATATTAAATATTTATTTATGCACAGCAGTCTGTTTAGGCATCAAGGAGAGAAAAATCAGACAGCAAGTGCTTAGACAGCCAATGATTTGTCTTTAGCTAGGATTTCTTGGATTGTATTTTCATTATAGCAGTTCTCTGTAAGTATTACAGACTCTTTACATAGCCTTGGAATCATTATGCTACTTGGACCTTACTACCAGCAGATTCGGAAAGGGAAAAACCCAATAAAAATAAAATTTATAAAGAAAACTCCAACATTAAAACCCCCAGAATTTTACATTATTCACTACTTAAATGGCATTTCAGTTCATATCAGTTTTGATACACTGTCACAAGCTTGTCCATAAATGCCATGATTCTGGTACTCTTCTGACTTTCTCTGCAGTGAAGAGAATCAAGTAAAGACATATCAATTTTATAAATTGCATAAACACAGATGTATATATACACCAATTGGAATATTGACCAAGAACAGTTTCACTACATTGATGCCCTTTTCTGCAACTACAGTCTCTTCAATCTTGCTTAGTTTCCTTGAACATTCACTTCAAATTGTTTTTTGTAGCAGAGGCTCTATTCTACAAAGCTGAGCCCGAAAATTGCAAACCATGCCTCTTCCATAATGTTTTGTTTTTAGCTGTAGCCCCAGTGTCTTCATAACTCAGCTACAACTCCTTTGTTACACAAATGGTTGCCCCTATTCAAATAGATACAAAAGCAGGAAATTTAAGTACCGCTCTAGTTGCAGATATCTAATGGCCAGTGTGGACAGTGAAAATAGTACACATGTAATCCTTTGCATGATTCTTCCTTGTTTGTTGTCAAAGAGTGGCTCATATCCCACAGCACTCACTCTGATACATGCTTAAAAGTAATATGGCTGTTGCTTGCTTAAGCACTACATTCATGTGCTTTCCACCAGGTAAACCATCAAGATTTAAATAATAAAACTAAAAGCGATTAAATTAGTTTACCCTATTTGTACCTATATTGCATTTATAAATTGTTCAAAAAAAAAGGTCCAAGAAGAATCTATTTAAATTCAATGCAAGCCAAGAGCCTTGGCTTTCCTAAGTAAACAATGGATAGAGATGCATAAAGTCTGCATAAAACAAGACAGATTATTTGTTTTAAAGCTTAAAAGCATTTACAGACAATTGAAAGAAACTGAGACGAAGACATTGATAGACCATCTAGTTTACAGAAGCCATTCCACTTCTATAAGAATTAAAATTATAAATCGTGCTTTATTCTAAATGGCTCACTTTACAAACTACTGGTTTACATCTTTTTTGGCATTTGGACGAATCTCGTAAAATTATGCTATTCTTCAAACAATAAAATATGTAATTATACGTAATTCCTGTTTCATCCCCCAGATTTTCTCTCTGGATTATACAATCATCTTCCGTGCAACAGACATAAGAAACACCCTATTAGATCAGACAAAAAGTCCATACAGCCCAGAATTGTGGGCGCGACAGTGACAGCAGCAGAGGTTATTTAGGTAAAATGCTGAAGCCCGGTTGTTCTCCAAAGTGCATTACTCTAATGATAGTTGTGGGGCCCAAGAAAGTGTGAGGGATGTTACGAGGTACATCCAGGTCTAGTCCTATTAGCATCAATTTATGGACCTGTTCTCCAGGAACTTGCCCAAAGCCTTTTGAACCTCCTGCTGCTGTCTGCCCTCATCGCTCCCCACGACAAAGCGTTCTGGAAGTTCTCCAAAAGCCAGATAAGGAAGCGTGACATCCATTTTAAATCTCCTACAAACTCCCTCAAGTGTCCCAGTTTCTAGTGGTATGACATTTGGTCGGTGAAGCTACACATTCACCTTGGCCACTACCTTCGTAACTTTGTAAACTTCAACATACTGCTCTCTGTCAACCTTCTCACCTCCAGTCTGAAGAGCTTCAGCCCGTTCAGTCTCTCCTTGAAAGGCAGCTGTTCCATGATTTTCAATGCCACCTTCTAGTCCTCATTGACCAACCCTGTATCCCCAAGATGGGGAGACCAAAGATGCACACAATACTCAACATATGTGTATAAGAAAGTTATATACAGCAGGAAAATGATGCTACTGGTGCACACAGAACTAATGATTTCACCACAGGGAACCCAAAGTGTCTTTCTCAAGCTGTAACTCTCCATGCTCAGTTCAGGATCCTGTGGGCGTGTGCTAGTTTATTTCTCCTCTGATGTATTACCTTACATTTAGCTACATTAGAGCTTATCTGTCATGCTTTTGCCCATGGAGTTTTGTGAGGTCCTTCTGGACTTCCCTGGAACTGAAGCAACATTAGAGTACCCATAACAGTTTAGTATCACCTGTAAACTCGGAGATTTCCCTTACATTGCCTTCTCCAGGACATTAGTGAAGATGTTGAATAAAGATGCAACACTTCTCCTAAATAGTGAATCAGATAGAAACCACACAAACTCTCTAGCAACCAACCAAAAGGAAAACAAAGAAACCTTCCCCCCAAACCTCCTTCTAAAATATCAAGACTGCACCATAAAAACACCACCATCAGGACTTGGATATTTACTATGGAACTTGTCATTCAGAAAAAAGTGTCATGGGCTGATGATGAGTCAGCCCACTGGCTGTTTAAGAACAGCACTGTGTTTAAATCAAGAAGTATTAACATTAAACTCCAGAATGACATGTGATTAGAATCACATTAAGATCCACATTAGTGGCTAAGGAGCGGATTACAGAAGAGAAAAAAGATGTTAGCACAAGTCAAAAGTGTCATGACAAGCAATGGAATTTTCTGCCTCTCATTCTCTTGGCATTTGCAATGATTGCACAGATTAATAGGCAAAATGCAGGTTTTCCCTTCTTACTGGTTGAGACTACAATATTCCACCACCTCTGCTGGACAGGATGAAAACCTGAGGAAAGCATGTTGTGCTGAGACAGAAGGAAGGAGAATAATGGCAGGCTCTTACTATTTACAGATGTAATCACTCTAAATATTAAGAATATGTCCCACAGATAAAACAAGGACATGGATGCAAAGCATCATTTTTTATTAACAGGAATGGAAAAATTAAGATCTGTAATATCTCATACTGTAAACGTATTTTATCTAACTGTATCTTGGTTTTGACATCCACTTATTGGAGTTCAGGGATGCTGTCAAGCCAGACTCTACACACTCATCACAGTGCTGTCTTCCACACTGTGAAAGTCGAACTCTTCAGTTGTTGCTAACTATGAAAATGCCTTCCACCGCAACTTTGCTACTACAATATTATGAACATCCACACACAAAATAGTTTAACTTTTATTTTCCACTCAAGCCTTTGTTGTCTTATTTGTATGGGTGTTTTTCCTACAGCTAGGCAGTACAAAAAGCTCTAGAGCTATGCATAGACCCTATTTTACCATTTAAGTCAGAAATGTAGGGTCCCTAACTAATCAACGGAGAGACAAAGAAGCCTCCAGAAAGTTATTAAAAACACTTAAATAGTTATCTACACGCCTACCATAAATACTGTGAAGGTCCCAACTGCACTGGTAGCCTCTGGTAAGATGATGAAAGAAATGGGCGTTGTTCTCTCTCTCACCTTCCCCCAGAACCCTGCTGAAATAGATATTGGCTGTCTCCTTCAATACAAATTGCTTTCAGGTTCTGTGTAGGGAATACCCTCCCACATCCACCCTAACCAGGAAGCGATGGGCCATAAATGAGCTATGACTCATGTCCTGATCCTCCTTAGAAAAGTCTTCCACCCTCCTCCTCTCCCCACCACCCCGCACAGAGATTACCATAACCAAGACAACCCAAAGATTAGCATGCAAACCTTGTTGGTATATGCATATTTATGTCCTAAACGGGCTCACAGTGGTTTATGTTTTCCTGAAATTATCCTTACTTCAGAAGGAAATCCCCTCTCCTTTTGCTTACCCTCCTCGCTCTCCAAAAATATCATACAGCATGTTTTCTTGCCTTATTAATCACTGATTTTCTTTGGAGTGTTGAAACCAAAGGGAATACATGCAATTAGGGCAGTTAAGTGTTAATGAGCATTGCATTAAGTAAGCAAAAGCACCTTGAATGTCATGCCAATATTTTTTCCCAAATAATTACATGTGGCTGACTTAACTAGATAGAAAACTTAAAATTCAGGCTGACAACTCACAACTGAAGCACTGATTTATCACAGATTTTCCAAAAAACTATGTATGATGTTGCTTTCAAAATGCACCACAAAAAAACCAAAACAGACCAAAACACTCAGCCACATATAAACAGTTCTTTTTTCAAATAGGCAAGATGTTTCTATTTAGTTGAAAGTCTGCATTTACATTTAAACATATACAATATCTGAGTGTATTAATAATATTTCTTTAAAAACAGCTAATAATTTCTTCAAGAAAAACTATTTAAGAAAATCAGTGGATAGTAAGAAATATTGTTGAAATTCTTTGTAAATATGATGTGGAGAAGCTAGAAGATGACAGAAATGGAATCCCATTTTCTCCCTTTCTGCTCAGTTCTGTAGCATCAGCTGGACAATGTTCTGTATTGCTACCTTTTTCTAGAAGTCATTACAGAAGTGATGTGTACATACCTATCATAACAATAAAAATCCCCAATAGTTGAGTAAGGACTAAAAAAATAGATTTAATCCAGAGGTTAATGTATAAGAAGGCAAGCTTCATCTACAGATTTGTGTTGCACCATGAAAAACTGACTTCCATATTTATGAAAGTTCTAATGTTTGCAGTGAGGTCCAAAAGAAAACAGATTATAGCTCTTCAGTCTATATTCTGTTTACTTAATGATCAGGACAAAAGACCTTAACAAGGAAGATGAAAAAATATTGCTTAAGAGCATGTTGCTAGTATATCCTTAACATGGGGAACTTTTTTTCTTTGGTGATGCAAGAAAAGAGCTAATAGCTGTTTCCCATGATAATCAACTGTTACTCTTCTGAAAGAGTAATGTAATCAGAAAATTCTCATGTTTACAAACAACTTCACTGGTAACATATAGCTTAGAAAATAGGTCAGAGAACACCTTGTACATCAGTTACCCAAAAAGAAGGATCAACTCTATTTAGCCTAGCTAGAAACATGTTTGTCCAACTTGAAAACACCTCTAGTCTCCATAGACTCCATATTCTCTCTAAGCCAACTCTAGTTAAATGCTAGTCCAGTATTTAAGAAGCTTCATACAGAGTTCGACTGACCAGAAAGGAAAAGTTCTACTTGATAGTACTCTCTAGGTTCCATCGCTTGGCTAGATCCCAACTGACTATAGCAAGGCTTTGATACCTAGCAAAAATATGAACAGTAATATTTAGGTGGTTGCATCAAGAACTGAGTACCACTGTCAGCACCTCCTATCAGCATTCTCTTCATTTTTGATCCAACTACAAGACACAGCACTACGGAAACATTGGTTAGATAGGCAATTTTGAGCTTATCAAGTCTAGCCTCCCACTCGACAACAGTAGATGAGTCAGCTGTTGCTATATCAAGCCAAGTTCTGAAAACCTCCAAGATGGAGATTCCACAACTTCCCTGGCTGACCCATTCCTTTGCTCCACTACCTTCATACTTAAGTATTCCTCTAATGATCATTCTGAATATCCTAAGTCACACCTTGTGACAGTTAACTCTTGTTATACCATCTGCTACTGCATAGTTAATATTGCCATCATCTTTGTCTTTGAAACTTCCCTCCAAGTTGCTTGTGGTAAGCTGCTATTAGACCACCCATTAGACTCCTCTTTGCCAGGCTATGCAAGTCTATGTTCCTCACCACTGCCAGGCAGAGGGGAAGAACAACTCCTTCAGTCTCCTGCCTATGCTTCTTCTAAGGTAGCCCAGCATTATCTCATCTATAATGAAAGGACATTTTTCACTCATACTCAACCTGGCATCCATCCTGCAAACCACTCCCCCCCCCCCCCCCCCCCTTTTCAGCAGAGCTGCAACTCAACCACTTGGTTCCTAAGTGCATAATCATGCTCAGGGTTACCTTGTGCAAGGTGCAAAACTCTCCACTTCTCCTTGATGAACTTCATGGAGTTTCTGTTAGCTTAATGCTCAAGATCACCGTTAACCATTCAGCATGTCAGCCACACCACCCTCCCCTTCAGTTTTGTACTGTCCACAAATTTGCTGAAGATAGATTTTTGTCTCATCATCCAAGCTCTCAATGAAAATACTGAACAATACTAAACTCTGGAGTACTGTGTGCCCAGCTAGCAGCTGGGCTTTTAGACCACTGCCTACCACCCTTTCAGCATCGTGACCTCACCAGTTTTCAAGCTTTCTAATCGTCAACTTGTCCAGACCATACTCTGTCAACTTACAAATGTGGGATGGAAGATGATGTCAAAATTCCTACTGAAGTCAAGGTACATTACCATTAACTGCTCTCCTTATTCACATAGTCAGTCATTTAATGAAAGAAAGCAGTCAGGTTGGTCAGGCATGATTTGCTCTTGGTATTCATGTAAACTAATAGCAATTACCTTTACACATGTGAAAATGGATTGCAAGAGGTTGTACTCCACAGTCTTCCCAGGGGCTAAGGTAATGCCTATAATTCTCAAACTTTTTGCACAACAGTATGGTTTGTTCCTGAGCACTTAGTATGTTTTCTTAAGAAATCAGTGAACTCCTGGGCTCTCCTTTTTTCCCACACTGTAGTTTCTAAAGCGCCTCTGCATAGCAATTCTTTAAGTTAGGAGTAAGTTCACAGCTTACCTTCTCAGCCTTCCTCCAACTCCTGAACTGTCTACTGGTGATTTCTGCTGCTACCTGTGGTCATGTTCACCCCCAACTCTTCCCTGTTTGTGAGCAGCAGGTCAAATAGAGCACTAATCCCAACTGCTCCTTTTGCATTTGTGTTCAGAAATTGCCACCAACACAGTCTAGAAACTTCCTCAATTGCTTGCACAATGCCATGTTAACCTCCCAGCAAATTGGTGGCAGATGTCTAAAGTCCACCATGAGGATCAATGCCTGCCACTGGGAGACTTCTTTTAATTGCTAATAGCCTTATCCTCTTCGTCAGGTGGTCTGTAACTGACCCCCACCGCAAAATCACCAATATCACTTTCCCTTCTGACCTTGACCCAGAGACTGGACTTCTTGTTTGTTGCCCAAATAGTGTAGACACATTTATGAACACTCTCCTTTCTGAGAGGGAATATTATCATCTCCCTTGTAGCCTTCTACCATACATATCTTCTCCACATGCATTGCCTTCTCATTTAACCCTGAGGTTAGCTCCCCATCTTCTAACAAACCTAGTTTAAAATCCTCCACGTTAGGTTAGCAAACCTGTCCACAAACATGTCCGTGCTTTCTTGTCAGGTTCATTCTATCACTTCTTACTAGTTCTTCTTCTCAAAACAAGGTGCCACAAACAAAGGTCAAAGCCTCATTGATTACATCAATTATGCAGGTTGGATGTGTCACCCTGGGCCATCTTTGCTCTCAGAGTCTTACAGTCACCTTTGATCTCCTCAGGGTCATGTCACTGGTGCTCACAGACAAGCAGCAAGGGGCAGTAGCTGGAAAGCTAGATAGGCCTCAGGAATCTCACTGTAACATCAGAGCCAGGCTAGAAGAAAGTAAAAACTTCTGGCCAGCAGATGGGTGCCTTTGTGCTGGACAGGGTGCAGTCACCAAACTCTTAACACTTGTTGCTTCAGCTTTTTGCTGGTCCCAGTCCCATGACCTGGGGTGTCCAACATGCATTCTTCCCACAACAGGACTCACTCATCCTCCTCTGCTGCCAGGGTCCTGAACCAGATTTCTAGATGAACAATTGGAGAGAGACAGGGATCCATTCTCCTGCTGCTAGCAGTTATAGCTTCCAGCTTCCATCATCCTGGAAACATGGGAACAGGAGGAAACTACTAACATTAAACAGGTGGGAAAACACCAGCTACAGAAAGTCTGCTATCCATCTGTAAAACATAGTAGTTGCTCCAGTACAGTAAAACTGGAATACTGGTCAGGTAAGTTTCCCTAAGGACGGATAGGTGTTTCAGGCAAGATCCTGCTGTCTCCAGTCTCCTGAGGAAAGAAACACACAGTGTGGGGAGAAGGCTGTGCCAGATTGATTGGAGCATGGTTTTGCAGTTCTCCTAGGAATAAAACAAAGCTACTCCAGAAACTGGGTGTACCTTTGGGAGCTCTCTCAGGCATGGCTCTGTATTATTTTCCCTCATTTACGGGCAGTCCTAGTGTTCCCGCATCAGAAAAGCTTGGCACTGCATGACCAGTTAGGAAAACAGTTTATTCAGAGGTGACAGAGGGACTGACTCTTCCCTTACTTCATTTGCAAAATTTCTTCTGCCATAGCCCCAGAATGCTTACCATACAATGGCTCCTTTCAACAGCAGCTAGAAGTCAACATTTCTACTAAATAAGTAGCCTCAATTTTATTTCAGATTTTTCCTGTTCATAGCTAAAATGTCTGGAAGTCTATTTATCTGTTATCTCAAGAAACAGATTCCCACAGAGGACACAAAGTACAGATGAATCCTATTATTACTCTCCTCTTACTCTTCCCTTCCCAGTAGGCTGTTAACTTTCAGACTGAGGGTTGCAATTATTTTTTCTTGTCTCTACTCATGTTACTGACCTAAAAAGGGTTATTTCAGTTGGCCTGAAAATTTTTCATTTTTTTTTAGCAGAAAACTAAAATGAAGATAATCTACCTACCTACAGAAGACCTAGAGAAACAGGCACTTTCTTGTAAACATGTCAGAAGTTAGAAATGATGAACATCTAATCACAAAGCAGACAGCCTCAGCGCTGACACCAGTCTGAATCTGGATGATATGAACAACCATCGCTGAGTCTTGTAATATAAAATATGGGAATAAATTACAGGCCAAGGAGCATCTCCCTGCATGATGACTCTTCTGTTGAGAATCAATCCTCTTTTAGGGTGAGAGGGTGTCTGGGGTAGACAGCCTAGAAGATTTGAGATTGAGAGATTAAATCCTAGAGTTTGGGACAGCCTCAGCAGAGGAGACGGCTGAAAAGGTGACCTGAGAGTTCTCTCATTTTTAGGACAGCCACAAGAACACCTTCCTAGAGGATAAAAAATAAACACTCAAATTGTAGCATATTCAAAGAGAGCTCCAGCGCTCTCAGCCATTTTACATATACAGTTACACTTGCATGGGACAGTCTATCCTCTCTTATGGCTGTGCTTTGATATTTCTGTTTAAAGTATGTATCTACCATATATATTAGGCAGCTCATTTCCACATTTACTTGCATCTTTCCCTTTGGAGTGACTGGGGTGCAGGAACCCATATGAACCTTGTCCAGGCAGCCAGTCGCAAAGAAACTTCCTCTCAAGAAGGGAGACCTAAGAGGGTGCTCCCTTAAAAATTTCAAAAATGGGGAAAAAAAGCATCTAGGCTTCAGAACAAGCCATTCAGTACCACTAAGTGAGAGGGATAAGGAAACACAGGCTCATTCTTTTCCTGTGGCTTCTTCAGCTGCTTCTGCTGGCTTCACACTGGCTGCTGAAGACACCTCAGGATGGAAAACACTGCAGAGGAACAAACCTAAATAATCAAATTGATCCTTGGGATGGAAGTGACTGTTCTACGCAAAACTGCTTTACTTTGAATTGATAAAAGAGGGAATACAGAATACTACCATGTCTTAAGCAGAACAGGTGACAAATTCACACTAAGGGTCATTAACTTACTCAGCTTGCTCACAAAGCACTCATTCAAATGCATATATAAGCTAGTAATCAGACACATGAATAAACTTCATCGTAAGTCTGGAAATGTGGCTGTAAAAATTATTTGGTTTTTATTTATTTACCCAAAGACACAGAATCTCTCCTTAAGACCAAACCAAACCAACCAACCAAAAAAAAAATAATACAACAGCCTTTGGGAGAAAAGATTTATTTTCATTGCTTAATACCAAAGTAGAGGAACTTTATCCTCAGCTGGTAATATTAAACATGATGAGTCAAATGCACTGGTGATGTTAATATAAGTGCAAGTTAAATGCTGGATATATTTGGCTTCGAATGTTGAGGCAGCTTAACTCCCTTGTATCTGAAACTCAAGAGAATGTCAAAACAGCATTAATTACTTCATGAAGGCTCCAAAAGAATATTTTAGGGGAAGAAACAGAGGGAAAGGTAAAAAATAGAAGCTACTTAAAAGGATCTCCTTTAACAAAGCCAAAACCAACTTCCTTGTATTTTATGCTACAATGCCCATTCTGCTGCTGTTCTCCTGCACTCACTGAATGCCAAAGACAGTCTCAGAAAACAGAACTTCTTGAAAGAAAGATGTGCAGCCAAAATCCCAACGCTGATGATTTCAAACCTCAGGCACAAGACAGAGCAGGGGAGATGGGTAATTCTCAGCTTCTCTCTGCTGATTCTCAGTCAAGCCTGGCTTACCTCTTGTGACAAGAAAGGTGATACACAGGAGAACAGGCCTAGAAGGATGCTAACTTAGAAAACACAAGTAAATCCACTAGTCTATGAGTGCTGGTGGTCTCTCAGGCTGCTACAGACCATATGTGTCCAAATTCTTCACGCAGGTACAAAACAAAACACAAGAACAGAAGCTACATATGCACAAAGGGAGCTCTATCATAGAAAAATCCACATGTAAATTTTGCCTTATAAGTGTATAAAGTGAAAAACTATCCCTCTGTTTTATTCTTAATGCTCATACTGAACAAATAAACCTCTGAATATTTTCATGGTTTTCAGATGTCCCACTTAAGTTTTCCTTTTAAATGTAGATGTCAAAGCCATTTTTTCTCACTCAATAGCTGAATCTAAGAAGGATACTGCAATACCTCAAGTCTGAAAATGCATTACTATTGCCAACGCACCATTTCTCTCTGGTATTTTCTCAGTATTCGTTCAACTACAAACAAAAATATTTCAAAGTACTTCACCATTATGTAACTCGTAAGGCTTTTAAACCTTGTTCAGAGTCAGATATTTAAACATTTTAAAAAAGTAACTTGCTTCTCTGAGGATGCTTTAATGTTCTTTCCATCATTCTTCTATCATTAGAGTAAATCAGAACAAATCAACACTCTCTGGGGCAATCAGAGACTTTTTTCCAAAGTAAACTCTGCTATTATAAAAAAAAATACTTGTTTACGGAGCTAAAACTCCCCCCCCCCCCCCCTTATTTAAATACCATCAATGTGTGTTAACAGAACTGAATCAGTTGGGGGTTCCAAGTCTTCCTTTTTCATCAGAGCTGGTGTTATTAAGCTGAAACTCCGAACTGGCCTAACATACACTGTTCAGCTTAGCTCTTAATTTCTCACAGTCTCATTACAGAAGTAATTTTAGGAGGAACATTTGAGGTTGCAGGACTGTTTTCCAAAGCACTGAAACTTTTGTCTTGAGCAAGTTGTCTTGTCTTCTCCAGACCTCTCGAATGGAGGTAAAAGACAAATGAAGCACCTCAGAAAAAAAAAAAAAAAAAAAATTAAAAAAACCCAACTGTTGAAATAACTTCATATTAAACTCCTATGTGCATGTAATCAAGAGTGACATCTCATGAAGCAGAGACAACATCTAAAGCCCTGTGAGAAATGACAATTTATTTCTCCATTGAAATATTTGGTTTGAATTATTCTGCTCTTGCTCAAGAACAAACAGCAGCAGATCTTTTTTCCCCTTGAAGAACAGGGATAAATCAATCAGAAAGCAGATTTTTTTTGTGAGGAGGAAGGCATGGGAGAAGATACATTCTTGTATTTACAGGTACCAGAAACCAATAGAGTTGATGTGTGAACAAGCCTGAAGTGTGAACATTTGAACGCTTCTGTTATCAAAGGCATGAAACACTTTTCAGGTTGACAGACACATCTGACAATTTTAAAGCACTGACCTGTTCTGTAAGGAAGCAGACTGTTATTGCATCATGACTGTGTGCAGAAACTTTCTAGACTCACATTTATCATATACAAATGCAGTCAACACCTGAACACTAACTATAACTCTATAGCCTCCCACAGTCCCACAAAATTATTGCTTTTCTTCTCCCAAGAGACGTCCCATACCACTGCAGTCCTTTCTGCTCACTGAGAGCCCAGACAGCTTTTCCCCTCACTCCTGCCCGGCTTCCTGTCTACTCTACAGTCTCTGCAAAACTGCCTTTTATCTAGAGAGCAAATAAACCCTGCCTGTACTGGGGGTGTGCATTGGCTACCCAGCAGTAACCTCTTACCAGGTAAGGCCTAAAGGTAGCAGATCTCACATATAAAGCAGGTGATCAGCATGAGGTCTCTCTGTCTTTTTTTTTAAAAAAAAAAAACCAAAAACCAGGAATAGGAGTATCTTGGGCTCGGTAAAAGCACATTTTCAGTCCAGAAGGATGTTTAAGACATCAGTGGATGCCTTATCTAACACCTGATGCTACCTTTGAAATACAGCAATGGACCTTGCCAACATTTTTCAGAGGTTACTTTGTTGTATCAGGTGTAATTTACCATGAAATAAGTAATTACAGTCATTGGCAACCATCGGAAAGACACTGGCTTAGCTGAAGCGCTGGTCACGTTATAACATCTCACAGAGCCAGTATAGAATCACAGAATCATAGAATGTTTTGGGTTGGAAGGGACCTTAAAGATCATCTAGTTCCAAGCCCCCTGCAGTGGGCAGGGACTTTGACAAAAACGACTCAGATTATATGTATTGCATAACAGTACATGTTCTATAATATACAGCCCAAACCAATTTTTTTTTCCTGTGCCTTGCCTCAACTTAAAGAATTAATGAATCTGTTCAAGTTTTGGTCTATGTATTAAAGGGAATCTTAGCACCTGTTTAATTACTTCAAGATTATCAACTCTACACTGAAACTTACTGTACAAAGATATCATTATTCTTTGTGCTTCTTAAAGTTGCATTTGTCCCTGTAACTTATACAGGGTATAAAAGTTTGTAAGAAAAATATCCAGAAGCATGTGACATTCTGTGATACATAACTGCACTACTTTTCATGATTTTACTGAGGAAAGGATCAGAACTACAAACATTCAAAAGTCATGAAGGCCTTGTTGCAAATTATATTGCCCTTAATTTGACTTACTTTCAAAACTGCATAATTAACTGGACTTCAGTGAAGTGCTGGGTGAAGGAGTCCAATTGTATTGAGCACAATAAGCAGACTTCAGTTGAGGAGAAATTCTTCAGGAGAAAATATTCAGTTCAGGAGAAAATATTCTCATAATTAAAAATACAAAAATTTATTATTGAAGATACAATATAGTCCATCATTCTCAATATTAGACACTTATACAAAGAGTTACATCTTGTAAAAGCTAGAGATAATAAAGGATGTGAAGCAGATGCAGTACAAGGCTTTTAAACAGAAAATTATATCTTGCACCAAAGTACCATCTAAAGCTATTTCCAGAAGAATTAGTTTGTAGTTGACTCCCAAGAAGCTGACAGTAGAAGACTTAGCAAATAATTCTTCCTAAAAACTGTTACATTATTCCCAAAATTATTTATTACTTGTCAGAAAAGAAAATGTGACTTGCAAGAATTCTTTCATTATGAAAATCAGTGTTGTTCTCTCCTCCCCACACCCAAGACAAGGGGTTTAGATCAGCCAAAAAAATCAACCTTCTAAAGGTACTTTCAAAATAAACTCTGTGTGCAGTTGATTTACCTGGTACAGAAATTCTGGTGCTGGTGAAGTGGTGTAGTAATAGTGCATGACCACACATCAGTTTGAGTTTGACTTTCAGTTTGACTTTCTGCATCAAAGTTATCCTCTACATCAGTGAATAATTAAAAAAAAAAAAAAAGAAAGAAGACTATATCATGTTTGATCTCTATAAATCAAAGAAACCATAACAACACACTGTGGCCAGGCATCTCAAAAGCAAGTCAAGGAGGTCATTAAGGCCCAGCTAACTGGCAATCATTTCTTATCATAAAATACAGCTCAAGGCAACACAGTGTAAATAAAAATCAGGTGAAAATGTTAGCACTTACAAAACTGAATCTTTTAATCACAAAGAGATACAGGTGGTTGGCAGCAGTTGCTGGCCTTGCTCTAAATTGTAAAGTTGAGAACGAGACCATAGAAGATGTCTTCAACATCCTAATGTGAACGTCCTGTTAATGTTCACTACCTAAGGACAAGCTTAGGCATTTAGTCTATGTTAAAAGACTGTGACAAAAAGTTATTCTTCAAAGAAAAATGCATAAAATTGTCATAGCTATGGGGACTGCGTCTGGCAATTTGAGAGACCTGTCCTATTACTATTCACTTTATTTTTTATTAAGTTCTTGTGCTGATTGAATGAACACTGTTTCTCACTGCTATCACACAAAAGGTGGAGACTGGCAACCTGTGTGGACCCTAGCAGAATTGTCTGATGAGCTGCTGCAAGATACCAAGGTTTTAAGAGTTGAAGGGAACACTCCATTTAGAACAGGCTGGGGAGAAAAAGCTGCTGAAAACCAATAAAAAGTTTCTAAAGGCAGAGAAAGTCACAAGGAGGAGGCTGGCAGACAATACCTCCTACTGTTAAAATAGCATCCTTGTCTGCTTAGCACCCCTGGAGGTACAGAGTAATTTACTCTTATCATCGACACTGTAAGACATTTTTCTGTTTCCTATTTCCAAAGGGCTGGGAGGAACAAAAAAAGGGGGGGGGGGGGGGGGAAGACAGAGTTTTCTGCACAAATTATTACTGTACAAATTTGCTGTTAAGGGCACCTGTTTCTCAGAGCTGCAAAATATACAGAATTTCATATATCTGATTCTCTGCTAGAAGCACAGGCTAGAAGCCAACTCATCAAAATCTCTATCAAAAATACAATTTTAACATCTGTTTGGATTTTCACTTATCTTACTGCTCCCAGACACTATTGATTATCATTATCTGCAAGTCTCTAGTATTCTAAACAGCGGCAAAGGGAAATGAAAGTGAGCATTTTCATACAAAGACAGATAGAGGCTTCCAGGGCAGAATGGAAACTGCTGGTGCTGACTGAAATCCGAGTCTAACTTCATCTCATCTTCTATAAATACACTGTCAACAGAAAGGAATAAGATACAGCCTGAACTAAAATGTTTATTAAAACTATAATGAGAAATAAGGGATTTCGCCAGAGGAGAAAAGACATTACATTATCAGAGACTGGTTGCTGTCTGCAATACACTTCCTGGGAAGGCTACGATTGTTGTCTTTTTCTTTGCAACAGACTTCTCATACCTTTGGTGTATTATGTGCATGACTGGACCACAGGAACGGGATATGAAATTTATGGTTGGTAGCAACTCTGCTGGAGTACATAATGAAAGTTTTTGCTTTAGCAAAGTAATCTCATTCTTGCCTTGGAAAACTAAAATCTTCAGAAAGCTAGAACTCCAAACAAGACGGGTATAGGCTTGAAGCCTTTCCCTCTCGCTTCTTCCCAGCTTCAAATACATAGGTGCTCCAATATCTGTTCCCAAAGAAGTAAGTCTCCCTTTCTTCCCATCCTCCGATAACTTATATGAGTTCAGGGTAAACAACATGTACTTTGGAGACCTGCACAGGAGATTTTACAACCTTCAGTGCTCAAAACCAGCAAGAGCAAGAGAAGAGTCTTCTCTTAATCCCACTGAGTCATCTTTGCACACACCAGGATAATCAGTCAGTCTTTCTCCCTTCCTACCTACCACAAGATTACTTCCTCTTTAATTTGCAATTCAAAACATAGAAAAGAAAATCATCCCATGCTCAAAATTCTACCATGGTAGAAGACAAAAATGACTCACTGCAATGTTTCAGTCTCTGTAGGTTATGAACCAAGAACAGACAGAAAATTGTTGATATTTGCCAACCAGTTTTGTTCCATCAACTTCCCTGCAATGAAGAACCAAAATAAAGAAGCCTTCGAGTATACAGATACAAGAACCTAGTGGACTGTATCATCAGAAGCGCTTCTAGACTAAGGGAACAGTTTTTTTTGTTTAATTGTTCAAAGTTCTACAGTCACATTTGTTTGTGTTCCTCTAGCACAACACAGACTAATAGCAGATTTTGACCGTTCACTGTGATGTATAAAGTAAGATCCAGCAATCATCAGACACCAGAGGAGGGAGGAATCAATACAGAGTTTCTACTATAAGTAACAGGTTATCTACTTTTGGGGTATTTTTTCATGTTTTCAGGTATTGGGACACGTTGCCCAGAGAGTTTGCGCAGTCTATCTCCATTCCTGAAAGTTTTAAGACCTGACTGGTTAAAGGCCTCAGTAAGCTCCTCTGTCCTCACAGTTGACCCTGCTTTGAGGCGGCGTTTGGACTGAATGACCTCCTGAGGTCTTTTCCAAACTGAATTATTCCATGCCTCTATGTTCTATTGCATATAAACCCCCAAATAAGCAGGATTGTCCCCCAAGATTTCAGTGCTGCTTCATCTTGTTACCAACCTGCATATCCCAGAGGTTAGCTTCATGATTTACATGTATGTGAATTAAGAGGCAAAAGGAAAAAGATGGGGCAAAGAGGAAAAAAAGAAGTAATATTTTCTATCTCCATTTGAAACACTGCTCATTCAGAAGTCTCCTTCCAGCCTGTCATTAAACAGCTCACAGTGAAAGCAGGAAGCCCTCATATTTGATGCAGAAAAAAATATTACACTTTCTCATTATGAAAGTTGGATCTATGACCCTGAGAAGCATTAAACACCACAGATGTTTCAATCATAGAACAGTTGCATGATTTCACGCCACACTAATCCATAAATGAAGTAAGCAATAACGTCCAAGATTCCTCATTTGTTCCCATATTAAGATGGCCCATAACTACAAGCCAACCTTCAGCATAATATACAAAAACCAGCTTAGCTGTGGTCTGGTGTACTATTTTATAGACAGTGTAGAAAGCTGTGTGAGCTCAGTTTAAATGCTACATCCACACTGGTCAGTTGCGAGACTTTCAAAAATACCTCACTTTTTTCAGGTTTTTCCTCCTCAGGTAATTGCTAATTTATAGTTGCATCACTATGAAGACTGGCCAGATAAAATATTTTTACATACCTTTACACTACTCATTAGTGATAGATTACACATATAAATCCAAATATGATTCCCAAATAGACTGTTTGTCTTGGCCTCAGTAATTTCTGGGGAACATCACTTTTATCCAACAAAACAACAAAGTAAAAATGTGTAAATTAGCTTCATAGACGGTGTTTGAAATGAAGCACATTGAGTTCTAACATACTGACCTTCTAGACACTGGATGGCCAAGAGCATCCTGAATTCAATCACCTGTCATCTATCAATTTATGGCAGTAAATTTCTCTTAAAGATGTACACACACATACACAAATGTATGTACATACATATGTAATTTATATGAGGGTATGCAGGCATATGGACCATGGAACATGCTGCAGAATCACCCAAATCACTGGAGCCGTGACACTGTAAAAGGTCTCAGGAGATGCCTGTAGCATAAGCACCATATACTCTGGCATACCCTTTTTCCCAATGCTCTCCAGCGACCAAGTGATGCAAAGATTCCTTTCTGAGGGGTTTAATCTCCTTGGACTATGGAGATATACTTAAAACTGAAGGCTTCTACACACAGGGAGGAAGCACTTGACCTGTTGGCAGGGGGGAGATATTTTGGACACAACAGAACCGAGTGACACCAATACTTACTTGGCAGGCATTATAAATCAACTGGTGTTCCAATTTTTTGATCCCTAGAATCTGCTGAAACATTTCATAAAGCTGTTCCTTGCTCAGAATCAGCTCCGATACAGCACTTAAGGCCATTCTATTCGGCTGTTTGCAAAAGTCCTCTTCTCCCCTGTATATGGCATCGTATTTGGCGAGCCAAGAACTTAACACTGTCTCTTTGCTTAATCCATCGATTTCCGGCAAACTTCGGACTCTCTTTTCTATGTTTTTCTTAAAAACATCTCTAAAGTCATTTGCAGAACATCCTCCACTGTGGACCATTCTTGCAACCCGGTCACTCTTGAGAAATACCTTTTAAAATAAAAGAAGAGAAAAAAAGAAACAGAAAAAGTTAGGCATGGACACAAACAGAAGCCAATCCTTTATAAAGGGATTACAAGCCAAGACTTTGCTTCTATGTAAGATGGCTTTATAAGTAAGAGTTATACAGGCCAAGTTTGCTATATTTTTCATAAGGAAACAAGTGACCATGTTGAAAAAGTAAGTTTCTGCATTGAATAAGTACTTAAACTAAGTAGCTTTTAAAGTATTTATGCATAAATTTACAATAGCTAAACTAAAATGAAGTTTGAATTAACAGCAGCTAATTTAAAACTTACCTGCAAGATTTAATTAATCTTTTCTCCATGAAAACCACAGAAGTCTAAAGTTACTTGCAAGTAACTCATGGATAAGCTACACTGCCTCAAAACTCGGGAGTATGAGTTAAAATATGATCTTTAAGCCAGCCAAGAAGCTCATGGAAGATGAGACAGAAACCCAGGGAAAAAAAAAATACTAGAGAAATACTACAATCAATATTAACAATAGAGAGAAGAAAGACTCAAAGATACAGAACTGGTTCTAATACTGTACATACAATACTGGAGACACAGCATAGGATTCTCTGTGTAAAAAACACAAACAAAAACAAACACAAAGTTTTTTGTCCACTCCCAAGTACACAGACTCTAAGATATGACAAGGCAAACTACAACCACAAACCAATTAAATCAGCATCAGCATTCTGTAAGAACTTTTCATTGTTCAAGGACGGTTGCATTCATCTCTTCTAAAACAGGCCTTGGCAAGGTTGATCTTTCCAGCCACTGTGTGCGGCCAGCTCATTTCTAGTAGCAAGTCTCATGAAACCATTCCTCTACACAATGCAACCACCAAAAAGATGACCGCTGCAGCACGATCAGCCACGTAAACAACTGAGGTGTGCCTTGGACAAGGGATGAACTGCATCATGCCGTTGAATGGATAACTCGTGGAGAACCTCCTGGTTTCCTGCAGGAGGGGGAGATGGGTTGAGGCCCTCCACCCTGCAAGGCTTGGCTGCTGGGGGACTGCCTGGGTGCCGCACCAACACCCCACGCACAGCTGAAATGCAAAGCACTGACGTGATACCACACAGTCTAAACAGATTTCCGATCCATCACCTTTCTGACTGCTTGCTCTCTTCAATCAGATACTACGAGGTGGAAGATGAGTTAACTATGCATTTTCAGATAGGCATCTTAGTCACCAAGAGCTATGAAAATGCAGTGAATGGAGATGATAGCACAGCAGAGCTCTGACTCCACGTGCCATCAAATGTTGGAAGATGGTGCACCTACCAACCAACCTAAAATACTACTGTGCTTCCCCTGGAAAATACAAAACAGAGGAGTAGGAGAGGAGCTAAAAAGCTGAGCAGAAAGGAGTACGCAGGTGGAAGCAGATCAAGAAAAACATATTCTAAAAGTTCCAGTGATAGTTGATACATGTTTCCCCATAACATATTTTAAAATGCAGTTACTTAAAAAATATATCTTTCAACAGATACCCGAACTGATATTATACCGAAGGCTGCAGATCAAGCCTAAAAGTACTTGCTCAAACAGATTACTCAAAAAAACCATCACCAATATCTGCTAATGACATTTTATGCTCTAACGGTACCATGATGGATTTCCTTTCTTGGAAACGTAAGTATCCAAGATTAAGTTCTTATCGGTATCATAACGGGAGCTGACATGGTTACTGTCAATTAATGCTGATATTAATTTCCTCAAAATGCTACACAAATATTGAATCTCATTTCAAAATAAACAATAATCATAACTTCTACTCAGCAATAAAACTTAGCAACATAAACAGGTACAAGGATATTAAGCCTTTCCTTGTTTTAACAGTCTGCAATTACATTTGATTCATTCCTCCAACAGCTTCACTGGAAAGCAAATAGGAAAAAAAAATATTTTAAAAAAGATGACTTCAGACTAACTTCAGCTACTTTGTACTGTTCATAAACATTAAATCTTCCATAACATTATTTTGCATACCCAATGAGAGAAAGCAGATGCAGAAGAAAGAGTGAAATTAAGAATATTTATAGGCTCTTCCCCTCCATAATCTCAGGTTTATCCAAGATTACACAACCCTATGTATTGCTAATATAACTGAATAAGTCTTAAAAAAAGAAAAAAAAATCTGCAAAACACACACCTTAAGATCATCAGAATATTATTCACCTTTCGTTAGCTTCTTTCAGTAGTATTATTCAAAACAATTAATCCAGAATGCAGGGGCTGAAAAGCTGCTAGCACTTCCCTTGACTTATCAACCAGACTAATTCAAAATTTATTTTCACAAACTGTATTTTTATTAAATTTTCAAAAATTGTTCCAAGATAATTATTTTGCAAAAGATAGGGTGGATATTAAAGGAAATTACTCAAAATATAAACCCAAGGTATGAATAACAGAGAACGAAAAGTACATACTTGGTTCTGAAAAGGAATCCATTGGACCTAAAGCTCTTACTGTACTACTCCTTTTTGAGTGGCAATTTACCAAAATTTTTCCTGAGGGAAAAATATGTAATCTCATCTTTAAAATACTTGTATTTGAGATAATTAAAAAGTAGTAATAACATTTGAACAGAAAGACTCCATTTTCAAGACTTTGTTTCCAACAGAAAACTGTAACAGAATGGAAATTCAGTGAGGAGTGTACCTTACGTGCCTCAAATTTGACACAGTAAGATGCATTAAAAAGCTGTTAAAAGTCTCGTTATTCCTGCTCCTGAAAGACATATGGTACATTTCATGTTAAACACAAAATCCTTTGCTTCAGTTATATTTATTGAGATTTGTCTCCTCAGTTTCAAAGCTTTTCTGAACCATTTTATGGCTGCTTTTTTTTTTAAATTCTAAATAGAAGTTTATGGGAATCGCTACTACAGTGAGAATGGCATGGCACTAGTTTCATGCCAATGGAGTTATTGTTTCCACCATTGTTCCAGAAAGCTCATCTGGCTGAGTATCTGTGGGTCCAGAGCCTAGGGTTACATACATGCTTTATGCCACCGGTGGTACTTTCTTGGCAGCATTCATTTTTACAATGAAATATAAAAGCTTTTGTAGCGGTCTTAATGTAGTCTGACACTTTTTCTCCAACATGGATTGTATGTGCAGCCCAATCATCCCCATTAGCGAAAATATTTTTGATGATATCTATCTTTAAAGCAAAATACTGATTAATTCACTAAATTGTCAGCTCTTCTTCCCTTTATTCCTGTATTTGGGTTGTCATATCATTAGACTTAGTTCTTGTTCAATAATCATTCAAAAGCCTCCATTGTTAAAATGTTATCTCAAGTCTCTCAACACTAGGGGGGAACCGGACAGAAAAAAATATTAGTGGGTTGAATGTAAATCATAAAATACCAGAAAAAGTTATTGTGTGGACAAAGAAATCTATTTCTATAGGGATTGCAGAATTGATTTGGCAGATCAGCCATGTTCATTTGGAAATCCTTGTATTATTTAGAAATAACTTGACAAGAGTCAAAGTTTTTAATGAAGTATTTCCTCTTTCTACCAACATTTTCTGGACTTCCACAAAGAAATCCTGGAGTAATGCTTTTTGTCAGTCAGCATTTGAATATCATTGCTGGTTCCTTGAATCTAAGTCAACATCAGCTCATGTTACCCACTGCTAACAAAGTATCAAACACAAAAAAGAAATGCTCTATTAACACATACAATACATTCAGGAAAAGACAGATAGTTAAAAGACCGGTTTTGATGGGCTCAATATATACATTTTGAGGAACTTTTTCAATTCACATTATTTAGAGCCCTTCTAAATACTCTTGGACTGAGCCATAACTACAGTCTTTGATGGATAAAGTTCTCCTCATATCATAACCATTCAAAGCTGATCAGGTAAGGCATTTAAAAAAAAATAAAATCCTCAATTTCTTCTTCCCTTATAATTACAGAAACCATTATCATTTGCATCTATCTACTGAAATATGGTTTACATTCACTTTTTTCCAATCATTATACATATGCAATTTCATGTTGCAAATACTAGTAAAAAGCTTAATTTAAAATAGTTTTTAGCACTAGATAGTTACATTAAAAGTATATTTCTGTTTAAAGATGAAAAAAATCACCATTTAGCAGTGCCTACAACCTGTGAAAATATTGGAAATATTAAACAAAGAAGTGCTTTTACATCTTCTAGCACATAACCCTTGAATAACATTTCTGTTTATCGAACATCATACCAAATTTAACTAATTATGGATGCAGGCAACACAAACATGATAATCTTATTCTCTACCATAAAGCTTAGAAAAAAACATAAGCAATATGCAAAAGAGTTTGCATAAACTCAACTGCAGATAACCTTTGCCTTTTCTTTGTAAGCGGATTAAATATGAGGCCCACTAGGCCATGCATTACAAACTTCTATGTGTGTTTTATTCCATTTGAAAGACACATACTGATAGAATTTTCTATTAAGGTCACTTTTTTAGCCAGTCTGGAAGAAAAAAACCCCAACACATTAGTTACAAATATCTGTAATGCTTCCACCAGTTTGTTTGTATAAGTGGTGTTATTAATAAAAAATAACATTATGCAATTCTGCTACGCATACCAGTAAAACACGAACTTTCAGCTACTTGCTTATGTATCAGTTCTAGCAGAGCCCAACTCAGCTCTAGGCGCAGCACCAACTGGCAACACACTAAGCTTGCACTGACCAAATTATTTTACAAGCTCTTTTATTGTCTGGCAGAAAACTTTGAAAAAGGATTCGAGAGAGAGAAAATTTATGATCTAAGCCCTCCCCACTTTTGAAACAAAGGACTGCAAAAACAAGCAAACAAAAACTGTGTTCTAAACAGTACATTACCTCAAAAGGGAAAAATATATATACATTAGGATTTTTAACCAAAATCTCACTTACTAACATTCTCTTCCAAAGTAAAACACAGAAAGTAACACTCCATGTTTTTAATTACAAAAATGTTGTGTCTACAATACAAATCTCTTGCAGAACACTACTCACATATGTGGTATATCCAGTGCTACAAAATAAAAATCCCTGGATTTGTAGGTAGTAAGTTATAATGGAACACTCTTTTTAACATAAAATTGCCTTCTTATTAACCACGTGAAAACTGAAAATTTAGTTTCAGGGAATATAAGGAGGGGTGTGTACATATATATAAAAATACATATGTGTCTGTGTAACGCATGTGTGTATACACGCACACAGAGAAAAGCATTGCAATCAGTCATGTTCATCCATTATCCATTTTGGAGTCAAGCTGAATTCAGCTATGACTCACTACTTATGTTTGGAGTACAAGTTTTGTGTGGTAACACAGGATTTTGCTTAAGCAAAACTTTGTTTGCTCTTTTAAAATTCAAAAGGGTACTGAGAAGGGCAGAGGGACCACAAGAATGATTTCTCAGCCTCTGAAAAGGAAACTCCTTACTCATCTGGCCCTTGTACACCTCCTAGTAGTACAACTGCACCAACAGTCTCCTCGTCATCAAGCAAAGCAGCACTGGAAACTTCATTTGCCGCAAGAGCAGCTAGAGATTCTTCTTCATTTTTGACAGTCACTGTTGCTCCTCTAGCTTTGAGGAGATCACATTTACACTCTAGACATGTCCTATGTCTCAACAGCCAGGGCTCAATGCATCTCTCATGGAAACGATGGCTGCAGCTCAAAATGCACACTACGTCTCTGGGACGGTAAACTTCCTAAACATACTAGACATCATCTGAATCAGCTTCCTTATCACCTTTCTTTACAACACATAGTTCAAGCTGCCTCATAGCTCTTCTAACTTCTGTTAAATTCTGGCATTACTGGATCCAAGCTCTTGGTGTCCTGCATGTTCCAGCACAGCAACAGGTGTGTGAGGGATGCACTCGACTCCTTAACCAAACTAGCAGTAGTTTGGTACAGGCTCCAAAGGAGGGAAAGGCCTGAGCCGTAGCCGAGCCAAGAACTTCTCTGGTTCCAATCTGTTCTCTAAAAACCCACAAAGGAGCAGAGTGGCACAGTGAGCGTCGAGGCATATGAGCTTGGAACAACCATAATGCGATTAACACAGGAATACTGGGTGGCTTTTCCAAGACTCATTTATCAAGGAACAAAGAAAGTCGTGGGTACAAGGAGTCTCATGCATACCTTTCCCATCGCATATAATTTGACTACAAGCCAACCGCTTTATTCCATAAATATGACAGCTTAAGTGAGCCTTCTTTGAGCTGTCCCGGCTACGCAGCCTGGCTGCGTGGTGGTGATCTCCCCTTGAGCTGGGACACTTCTCAGGGTTGCTCCTCGAGGCAGAGAGATGTTTTACCAATGGCAGATCTTTGGTAAGCGACCGATATCGCACATAACCTTCTAGTACGGAAACTTTGATTTTTGTCTTGGCAACTTTAATTTGTGCGTTGGTAACTTCGATTTGTGCCTTGGTAGTTTTGAATCAATGCTCAAATGATTGTGCCGTACAGTAACAGAGTGAACCTTGCCATCGCACTTTGTTAAGTAGCACTTTTACAATGTCATGTTAAAACCACTTTTGCTAATACCTTTGACAGTGGTTCTTTAAGCGATCTAAATCACCCACTCGTGACAAGGTGGAATAAAACACCACAGCCCTTACACACAGAGAGGGCCTCAAATAATGGTTCACCCAGGAGCTGTGGTAGCTTCCTACTTCTATTGCTATGATTACTTGTGTGCCATCCTGACTTAAGCATAAAATGTCCTTGTCTTCCAGACTACCTATCACAGCTATAACAGTATCTTCTGCACTGATGCAGACCATAGGAAATGCTTCATTACCTACATGTGCAAGTGATTGCATGAATCGCTCCAATTGATGCTGCATGCTTTATTTTGCTTGTGAAAGTACACTATCTCCTCCTAATGAGGACTATCCAGGTCTCTGTTTCTGTTGGCCTCCTGAAGTTGCTAAGGAGCTGCAAGCACTGCAGCATGGTCATTTGGGTAGCACCACCAATCCAGACACATTCTTTAATGGTGAAGTTCTTCCAAAGGCTCCACTGGGTGCTGACTCCCACATGGTCCTCTTCTCCGCCTGGAACAAAATGCTTAGGCAGGCAACTCCCAGTGCAGACGCTTATCATCAAAGCAGACAGGGCACCATCAAGACTGCAAAGTATAACCACTGGAAGGATTTGGTCTCTTCTCCAAGCCCCAGTCACATCCTGTTCATGAAGAACTTTAAGGGCACTTCAAGGGCATTCTTCCCAGTTGGAGCTGGAGCTTGTCACAGAGGCTCAGTCTGCTTGGACTTGTGTTGCTTCACCATATTACTGCCACCAGCGATGGCATTAATGCTCTTTAGCTGGTGGGATCCTCCTTGGGCAGGTGGGATACACTTCCCATTCCTGTGTTTTGTGCTGCTGCCATGTCAATCTCCTGTGCTCAGTGTAGAGAAATAAGACTAAAAAGATTTGGTGAAGGTGGGGATCGATGCACTGTCCCCAAGATAACATCTGCCCCAATTTCATCTGCTTGTCATTGTTACTTATTATACAATACTTTAATCCTACATTCACTGAACATCAAGGCCTCCACATAAACTTCTAAAGTTTAGTTTAATCTCTCTTTCTCTCAGGAAAAAAAAAAGAGCAAATTTCATTGTAAGGCATGTAAGGAAAGTTCAGCCTCTGACAACATCACACATTCCAGCTTTCAAGCGTTTCCAGAGCTTTCAAACCATATTCCACACAGAAATTATAAATGTATTGCTATACGAGGGCCAAACACTGTCTCTCTGACACCAGCTCACAAATACTGAGGAGCCAGCTAGTTAGTTATCTAGATCTCCAATGTATTTATTCATGCCAATGTACTGCAACTGACACTTGGGGCATCCTTAAAACACACTAATGTTAAACCTGAACTTTTCCATAAAACTAAGAAAAAAGGTTGTCAGATAAGGCTTACAGATACTTCTCTTTGGAGAATTTTTTCAGGAGAACCCTATCAACCAGACACAGATATACAACTACAGAGGGCAGCATTTTGCCCTTAAGGAATTGTTCTTGTATTAAAGGGTATTTTTTTGGTTTGTTTTTTTTTTTTTTTAGTTTTATTTTACTTTAAGCTTGCTTGAAACAAAGCTACAACTATATTAAGATTAATGGCAACTACATCTTATTGGAAATTGTCAATTAAAATTAAAATATATAAATTAATAGAAGTACCTCTTTGATAAAGACTGAACAAGGACAAAAAGGACTTTGACGGAGGTCCAAGTAACACTCAAATTTGTGAATGCTTTTCAGGTTTCTGATGTGCTTTTCCAATGTGTTCTCCACTCAAGCTCCTGATGTGCTTCTTATAGTTACCAGAACTCTTGAGTTTGACACACAGAATAAATTTTTTAAAATGGCCAGCAATTTTCAGGGCTTAACTGAGCTCTCAAATTTCTGCAAAAGACAATAATTCTCTTTCTAGAAACTAAAAGGAATTGAAATAAGTTTCTTTCTTAAAAATTTGATGTGACATGCATCATCATGCTCTGCTAGAAGCATTACTTGATGCAAAACAAAGCATAGGACATTTACTGTGTGATATTGAATAGCACCTTTGCTGCTACTGCGGCACCTCCTCAAAGCCTCTCATACAAAAGCTCATTAGCAACTCTCATCGCAGCCAACAGCTCTCACCCACATCTTAGTCCTTCCTGTTCCACAGGAATAAAAATATTCCCCATTTCAGTCATTAGCATGAGCAATGTTCTCTGGGACCAGCTCACACCGCCCTCAGTAGTTCTACTGTATTCTGAAACCACACAATGCATCACATCAAGAATTAGGGCTAGTTTGATGAAGGTGCAAAAAATTTCTGACAGTTTGGAGAATAGCTTCCACAACTACGCATTTAGGAACAAAGGCTTATGCCTAGTAGCAAATAACATATATTATAACCAACACTGTTTCCTGGAACTGCAGGAAAAAAACCCCATTGTTTCAGATATTATGTTCTCACTGCACTTATGAGAGTCTGGAAAGAAATATAAAAAACAGCCCAAAAATCATGAAGCTGATGTTTAGATTAGGTTTAGTTTCATCAACTACACAGACTACAAGAACAAGATCATTTTCAGCGAAAAATAAATAGCTTATGCAGTAACTTTGTACATCTAATAGTACATATTAATTATTTTTATGCTAGTTGAATAAAATTACTGCATTAGACATTAAAACAGCATTTATATTCTAAGAAGAGACTAATAGTTACCCATGCATTTTAATAACTATCAGCTGCTGAACATGAGTGGAAATTGAGCTACTTACTGAGATTTGCTCAGTATTTTGAAAACAGAAGTATTTTTCACATATTTAGAAAAAAAAATAAATTATAAGACTGGCTTGCAGGTCTTCTTCCTCCCTCATTCCCTTTTACCCCCTAGAAATATCCTCCAGGCTCTATTTGGATTTTTTTTTTTCAATGAAATTATCAGAGTTAAAGGGCCAATTTTCTTTATCTGTGTAAGTCTTCAGAACAGAGTCCTTACCTTCAGGTAAAAGCAAAAGATAATAAAATTTTAAGAGATCACACTAATAAGCTTCTATTTCTCTAGTTAATTATTTCTGTCATGATTTTGTTAATCACAGGTTTCTTCTCCTAAAAGTATACTACACTGTACAATTTTCTCTAATTCAGGGGGGAGAAGAATGCCAAAATAAAAAAAATCTTAAATTTTGGTTAAGAGCAGGTTTTTTTGTTTGTTTTCAAACCCTCCTTAAAACATCACCTTACATTAAGGTGAGAAAAGGAAATAAAATTTAAAGTAATAAACCATCATCATCTGAAGAGGCAGAACCTTCATATAATATTTTTATCTCTTTTTTTTTAATATCATGTCTACTACCCTTCTAGAGTATATTAAGCTATGATTTCTTCTTATCAAGAGTAATGGTTCAGAAACCATCACAAGCTCAAATCTTTAGAAGGTATACTTTGTTTTCTTCAACTCTTTTTGGCAGTATCATAGCTGCACATTGGACATTTCCTACAGCTTAGCAACCAGCTATCTGTAAAAAAAACACCAAAACCCAAACTCTTGCAAATTAAAATGTGTGCTACTTCTCTAGGCTTACATGCCAATAAGCATACCACATAACATTGTGCACTGGGATTTGTTTCTTTGCCTCCTTTTTCAAATTGGCACAAACAACTGCCCAATGTCTTCTCAAGTTTCTGTTCCTGATGGCTACACATTTCACAGACTCGTACTGCAATGTTCGTGCCTTGGGCACAAGAGCAAACAGAGCTACAGTGACAATCACCATAAAAAATCCACAGAACTATTTCACCCAGAAGCAGTGTTTTCTCCCGGATTCATTTATTAAAGTTATCCAGACGCCCTTTTGGAACAAGCATATTTATCCTCCTTTCAAGGCTGACAACAGCAATAGTTTTTGCACCCTGGTGAGATATAGCAAGTTATATACTGTTGCCTATATGAGCGTAGTTGTGGATTGCTTTAGCAATAGCTCTACTTGCTACAGCCCCTGCTATTTTCTCTTTAAAAGTACAGTCTCCCCTTCCACCACGTTCACTGGCTGTCTGAAGCGTGTTGAGGGACTTTGTGCACCATGGTATTGGCCCTCAGGTGATACCAGCACTCTGGAGGAGTTATTCTCCAAACATCACCTGGATGTACAACTCCAAAGTGGTCCCACTTCCCTCCTGAGTGACTTTGCTCACACAGGCAATGATGTTCGCATGGTTCAAGATCTGTGCGGGCTGATCCACAGCCACATATTCAACACTGGCAGCCAGAAAGAGGCAAATCCTCTTCGCTAAAGATGAGGCTTGAGTAACTTCATGCTAGACCCTGCATGAGGGTAATTACAAGCAAGCAATTACAAAAATGACTTCTCATCTTCCCGTTGTCTACATCAGGGAGAAATTAGATGATAAACAGGTAAAAGGACAGCAGAAATAGATCTGCATATTTCAAAATGTTGTGCTGCTTGGTTTGTTGAAAGACAAGAAACAGCCTGCTCTTAAAAGAAGGCTCAGTAATTCTGTGTGCAATAATGGGACTGAGGCATCTGATGCGCTGCTAGGCAGAAAGCACTGTTCCCTCTGCATATTGCTTTCCTCCTGGCTAGGATATTGTAAGCCTTCTGTAGACAACACTGTGAGGTCTGAAATCACACCTATATGGTCCACTCATCATTCCTATTTAACTGTGGAAATAAATGTGTAAATGTCACTGGAGACTGAGCAGTTTTTGTACAGGCCTGGGCTTTTCCATCCAACAGCACTCTCGTGCTAAAAAAGCCATATTATCTCTGTAGGTACTTCTCAAGACCTTCAGATACAGGAGAAAGAACAGACTGCACAGAGTGGATCTAGAATAAATCATTAAGTTCAATAGTTCCAAAACAGAAATGGTACTCCAGCTGTCAGGCTGCCCAGGGGAAGATGTTAATTACCATCATAGCAAGAGAAAACTAAAGTCCACACTAGATATGAGATGTTTTCAATATCTATCTTTTTAATGTATTGACTGATCCAGACTGTAAACACAAGTGAAAGTATTTTATACTGAACAACACACAACCCCAAAGGGAAGGAGAAGAGTTTCATGCTTTGAAGCACGCATATATTTGCTTGCAAGTTAAATGCAGGGGTTATCTTGTCACCAAGCCAGACAAGTTACCAACAACCTGTTCTTATGCTATTTTCCCAGTCTATTCAATGGCAATTAAAGCAGACAGGAAACTATTTCAGTGTGGAGATACAAAGCAGAGGTTTTCCTTGACCAGGTAAAGAACTCCTTCCTCTACTGGGTAAGGCTGCCAACATGCTCACTGTCCTTTGTTACATCCATCACCATCTACTTGGCAAAGAAGTCATTTGCAAAGCCTCTTTTTGCCAAAGTGCATTTTCTTGATTAGTAAAGTGAAATTCAGCAAGCTTTAGGAGCTCATCAACACATTGCTTCCAGAGTTTCTTCTCTCTTTACAAAAGAGCTGAAAACTTGCTCCCAAGTATGCTGATCCTGCCTGACCAGAACTCCTCCCTTCGGGGACCAATGGAAAGCTCCAGGTGCTGAGAATTTCAAAGGATCTATTTTAGCCACCATAAGCCAGAAAAAGGTTGTTAACATGAACATGTAACACAGCATGCCTTGGAGATACCACTGAGAAAAGGCTTACTTTTACTGCATTACTGGTCCCATTCATTTTCCAGCAAATTCCAGAAGGAAGGTGTCTGCCCCTGACTATGAGGGAAGAAGGTGAAGGACAACAAAAGCAGCTAGAAATAATAAAGCAGAAAGAAGAAAGAGGAAACTGAAGATTGAAAGAAACAGACTTCAAAAAGGAAACATACATACACAAAAATAATGAGTAGCAAACACAGCCATGCCGAAAGGATTAGAAAAAAAATTTAGTTAGCATACTTATTTATTTCACAATCACAGATGAGGATTAGTTTATGCATAACTACTTCCTTTGGTACCTCCAAACTTGAGAAAAGCACACAGCTGTTCAAAACCAATACCCACATTTCCATTTGCCTTGCTAAGGAACTCCTCAATTTGCTGACTTTTTGGTGTTTATTTCATGCTGTACAAAATACAACAAAACCCAGCACTCTACCTCTTATGATAGTGTTTATCTCTTATGATACAATCTTTCTAAATATAAGATCCAATTTCTTGCATCAACTTTGAAAAAAAGTGAAATGGGCAAGTACAGTAAGGAAGGGAAAACAGTCCTTCACTTCACTGAATTTTCCTCTAGAGTCACTCATGGTTCTAATTTTTATTCCCCTTGACTGAAAAGTGGAAGTTATGTAAGTGACAGTTTTCATTACTGGTATTGCACTGGGCTCATTTTGTCAGAGATGAAAAGAATTGGCTATTTCATTTCCCTATTACCATTGATGTTCTTCTGCATTAACCATTTTCACCTAAGTATGGTTTAATAGCTTTTAGTTTGAATGAATATACTACTATATCTCTATTTTTAAACGTAATATCAGGCAGCCTATAGTCAGAGTAGCTGACTATAGGCTACTGATCTCAGCTCTGCTGAGATCCTTTTGGTCCCTATTCCCCACCATCACCCTAAATACTTCCTCACCATCACCCTAAATACTTTCATTTAAAATGAGAAGGACACTGTTTCAGAATGTATTTTTTCACTCATCAAGATCACTTTCTCATTTCCAATTTATATATTCTGCCAGTGCAGATTAATGCTCAAAAAGCGCATGAGCAAATAGAAATTGGGCTGAAGCCACCTGAATCATTATCACATAACATTACTTTTTTTCTGTCTCTGTTTCAGCAGCGGAAAAAGTGTCAGCAAACTGACAATTTAAGCAATTAACCTGCCACTTTCTTTCCCTGTACTATTTAGTTTTGGTGGTTTATTTTTTGGTGGGGTGGAAGGGGCGGGTGCTGTTGGGTGGGGAGAAAGCATTGAGTTCACTCTGTGGTCTAAGGAAACTTGAAAAGAACTGACACACTATGAATACTGCAAAACTTGGATAGTCACTGGAAAACAAAGACAAGAGTAGACCCTCTTAAGACTTGCAAGGCTTACTGATGACGTCTTATCTTTTAATATAGCATCCTTCTCCTACTATGATCCCCAGGATTTAAGGAAGCAATACATATGAGGGAAAACACAGCCCCTTTCCATCTAAGGAAAAAACTTCTTTTGCATCCCATGAAAGATGACATCTTTTTAACAGTATTTTTGAGAATTAGATGTAGTGTGCAGAAGTGGCAGAGAGAAAGACCTCCAAGGAAGAACCACAGCTGCATACTTCCCATCCCAAAACCAAAAAGAAAGGCTGCCTGCACCTGTCATCTCCTGTATGACCCAATAGCTGCTAGGATAATCCACTACGAGTGTTTAAAAAATAATCCCATCTTTACTAAAATGATGGAAGTAAGAACAAATAGGCTGAACAGGAGAAAAGAAGGTAAAAACTGCTGTGAACATCAAGAGCTGTATGATTGGAGACTAGTAAATAAAGAAGAGATGCAAACCAGAAGATTAAAGGAGTAAAACCCCATCTAGTTCATAACTTAGCAATGTCTAAACTCTCAGCAAAGAGAAAAATGAAAAGTCTTAGTATCGTATCTCCATTTCTACTTATGAACTAAGAGAAAGGAACTGTTCCAAGGAGAATAAGGACAAACAGTCCTACAACCCATGTTTAGCTATGCAACTCACCCACCCTTTCCATGTGCTGGGAAAGAGCATACTCATCCAGAGGACAACTCAGAGTACTTAACGCAGGCTCTGCTCTGAAGCACTCCCTGGAGGAACCTTTCTCTCCACAATGAAGACAGAGAAGCTCACAAAGATTCACTGTCCAGACTGTTTTACAGAGCATCTCAAGGCAAGTGGTGCGAATGCTTTCTAGAAGTTTCTAAAGTGGCTAAACAGAAGACTTCCAAGGATTTGGGGAGAAAAAGGATGGAACAAGATAGTGAAGTTTAAGTGCAAGCTGATGGGATAGATAATACTTGCTGTGTGATGGCAACATATTTGGTGTTATAGAAGTTGCCTCCTTGCCCCCCAAAAGACAATCTGAACTTCAAAGTGTTTCTGTTTTAAGAGGAAGACATGAATAAGGAATATGAGTGCAAATGCAGGCAGGGACAATGCATCATGAAAATGGGAGTGCTTGGGGAATTGTTTGTTTTGGTTTTACACTTCAAATGCATTATTATCTGCCTGGACATTTCTCTTACAGCACTACCATCTCATCACTCATTATAATGCATTTCTATTCTGGAGAGTGGTACAAAGGTTATACAGAGCTGCTAGACACCAAGCCATTGGCATGTAGGATTTAGCTGTCAACTGTAGTCTTATAAATATTTTTATTCCAATACAACTTCCTTAAAAAGTCAGCCTTTATCATAAATACATTCCCTTCTCTCCCCCATTATAAAGTGTAATCTTTGTGTGTCAAAAAACAACACTACATTTTCCTTGATTAATTTTTCACAAGGGTGATCAATTCATGGTGTTGAGAGAAAAGTTATAATACACATAAAAGCTTCAAAATGCATTCTGAATCTTAAATCCTTCTCTAGATTTAATAATCACCCAGCTGGCTACACTTCAGACAGCAATGCTTCAATGGGAAGATTAATGAACATTTGGTCTGCAGTTTAATCCCTCTAGATTTTAGCATGCAAAGTGCAAACTTTTATAAATTAGACTATTTTTATGCATTCCAATTATATGTCAAGGTCCAAATGGCTTTAATGGTAACTTTGAGGCTTCTTAGTCATAGTTTGCTCTCTCTTTAGAGTACTTAAGTTTTTGCAAATATTAATTCACTCCACTACAGTACCCTCTAGACCATTTTAAAGATTACTTTTCAATATATCATCTCAAGTCAGACCCACCTTCAATTTCTTATTTATCTATTTTATACAATCATCAGTTATTTTGCCTTGCTAGCAGTATATTCTATGGCAAGGATTTAACTGAGCAAACAATTTGAGGCACAAAAGTGAACAGTAACTTCACTTGAGACTTCCCTACAGCCATATTGGCCAGTTACTGCCTCTACCTTTTACAGCAGGAATTGCTACCTGGCAAGCTCCTGCCACCCCTGATCAACGTGGTACCCATACTGTTCAGGTATTGCATAAAGTCCAAAAGGATGCTACAGCTGGGGTAAGAAAATCTGCACCCAAGCTGGGGAAACAGGGAAGACATTGTCCGTGTGGCTTTGTCCTCCTCCCTCAGCATTTCCACACCGACGCCTTCCCTTTCCTATGCTTCTGGAGGGAGATGCTGATAATAGCAGAACAGCCTATGAAACTTCATTTGCAGTTAATGGGGCAGTCTGAAATGATTACAGTCAGAGGAACCTTTTTCTTAGAGGTAACTTCAGTTTTTCAGCAAGGGACAAAACCTAGCTGTCAGTCCAGTGTATTTCAAGATCCTATGGACAGTTTTGTTGGACAGTGACATATAGAAGCAGAAAAAAAAAGAAGTCTTCATAGAGCTCTTGTAACTGAGCCCCCCCCCAACCCCCAAAGCACAGAAACTTTTTGCTTCACAGTTCCCAGCAATGAGTACAGGGCAGAGAACTGAGGGTGGAAAAAGAAAGGAAAACCACCACCACCACCATGATGGCAAGAAGTTTTCCTTCTCCAGTTTGCTCTAAGTCTGGTTTCAAATTCACAGTAACAAGACTTCATCTCTCTCTTTTCTCCAATTATGGGCACCAGTTTCAATAAACTAGAAAGATACAGGAAGGCATGCTTATCTTTTAGCTTTTTCTTTTAAATGCCAGTAGTAACTATACAGATATTCCAAACTATTTTCAAGCTAAGCCAGTCAAGAGCTTTGGCAAGAAATGCAAATGGTATACAAGTCAAATATAATAAGCAAACAAACATTACCCTCCTGCTGTAAAAACAGTGCTACTTATGCCAAGATAAGGCTTAAGTTATTTGGTTATTGTGACTAGCCTATTAGTCAATATCCTAATGCATTTTTAATGTGCAGGGAGGACAGTGCACACCTCTTGTCACCTCTAAGGCTAAATCCAAAACACTGCAAAGCCCAAGTCTGATTGCAAATTCTTCTCCTTTTAGTTTTGTATTGTTATTCCACTCAATTTCTAGTCATAATTCCACTAATGCATAAGATTTTTCATTTTTATTACAGCTTCTTCTAGACTATCCTGAAAACATATTTCCCACTTACTTATCTAAGAAACAGACTTGCAATGACCTAAGTAGTTTTTATAAAAAAGGTAACTCAATTCTGTGTCAGGCTATTTGGAAACATTTGCACTATTCGTCTGCCAACTTCTGAAACACATTACTCACACCAAGAGCCTTCTGCCATCTTCTAACACAGATTTTCTAATTTGATGGTCTGAAAAGCCCAGAATAATCCCTCAAGGTTTTTTATTTTAATCATAAATTTTATGACAGCCAGAAACAAACTCCTTATCATGGCCATTTCTACAAATGATTGTACCTTCCAAGACACTTACATTAAAACCAGATTAATTTCCTGTGGAATTTGCATATATATCTTAATCACAATTTAAATAATGAAAAAAAATCACTAAAAAAGCAGTAAGCCATGTGTTTAGAATTTATATTGTAGGTGTCGTTGCAGAATTAATGCGTCCACTAAGTGAAACAATTCAGATTACCTCACCCTTACACTAAGAATTGAGCCCATAAATCATGAAAGAGGCGAAAGGCTAGTGAATTTGAACAGGTAAGGGATAAAGATTAAGAGAAGGAACAAAACTGTAACAGAAGGCAGCCTGTTAGAAGGTAAGTCCAATACTTGCAGCCACAAAGTCAGTGCATAGCTGCCCAGCAAGAGAAAAAAGCGAAGTGAACTCTCTATAGCCAAGTCAAGGAGGAAAGAGTTTTTACAAGATTATTAGATACAAACTACAAAGCCCAGCAAGTTGGAATAAAGCTCTGTTGTAGCGTTGCCACATCCCAGAGCACGTGCTAGTGGAGCAGCCACAACTAGGAAGATGTACGCATCTACAACAACACATGCAAGATACAGCAAATACAAGAAAGCTGCCTCGGCATTACCTGGGGCTGCCCTTGTTCTCCTCGCTCACTGCATCCAATTGATTTTGGCAGGTACTTCTTCACAGATCAACAGAGCCAAGTTCAACATCCTTAACTTCCAAGATAATATGTATTTTGGCAGGTTGCATTTGGAATCTGTCTGCATTAAATTATACCAAAAATCTTGGAGCTTCCGGGCACAGAGCAAGGTGCAGCATCACTCTTGTAATCAGGATGCAATTAAAGCTGCAATGTTATCAAGAGACTGGGAGTGAAATGATCATAGAGGCAGCCCATAAACACACTCACAAGGGATGAAAACTTCACTGTCACTCTCAGCCTTTGATCTTTAAGAACAACTGACACCAAAATAAATCAACATCCAGCTGAGCAGCCACTGCTAGGTTTGAACAAACCCTAAATTAAAAATTCAGCAAAGGCAGTTATGTTTTAATTTCAGCAATAGAAACAAATTTATATTGAAGTTTGACCAGATCTTGGCTGTAATAAAGAGTCACGATAATTTTCCAGCAATTCTTCCCTGTACTTAACTAAAAGCAAGATGCTACTTTTACAACAGCTGCCTTCACCTATGCCATCTGAGATAAGATTCTATACCAACTTTGTCCCACCTTCAGCTTAAATTGAGCACATCATAAAATATCAAAGCTTCTAAATTCTAAAGCTATGTTTTATAAAAAAATTTTAAATAGTAATCTAGGAGAAGGAAACTTTGAATACCAAGAAGTCAGGTCCACTGGGTAATCCAGATAAAGGAGTCCTTGAACTCAAAACTTAATCTCCTGTCCAGCAGCCCTTCAAGCTGGTTCCCTTTTCCCACGGTTTTGTTTTATAGTCTAGAAACTTTCAATGGCTTCCTGGTACCAAGGAAAGTAATCTTCCTCTTCATTGCCTGTTAGGCTGAGTCTGCTCCCTGCTGGAATCCCTAGGAGATCTTCCATACAGAAGATAAAGCCTCCCCTCATCAGAGGTCTCCCCTGACCTGGGGTGGAGCAGCCAGGTCCCTTTCTCTTGCCTGCCCAGACACACTCAGAAGTAACCACTAAACTGAACAAAGGCATTAAACCAGGTGCATCCTCCACACCACTGTTTTCTTCATCAAAAACACTGTTTATGAACAATGCCCATTTATGAACATTATGCCCATCGAGTTATCTGTTAAGCAAGTCATAATGTAAGAAAAAAGGCAGTGTTGTTATATGTTGTCAAATATTGCATGGTTCCAGTCCAGAAGTAGCTTAGCTAACCCTAATTTGCTAGAACTTTCTAGATATTATGCTCGTATTCACTATGCTTCATCTAGTGGGTTTTTGTTTGTTTGTTTTTAATTTTAGGGTAAACCTGAGGCCAGGCTTCCATTCTGCAGCATTATTCAGAGAAGAATCAACTGAATGATTGGAGAGAACTTCAAAATAATCCATTATACTGAACAGACTTTAGTCTGAATGCTATATAAGCAATATGAATTTCTGATTTCAACATAGCTGTAGAGAAGAAATCAATGTCATCAATCCAAAACCCAATGGAACTGAGTTATTGACTTTCTCATCTTTTTAGATGACATCTTCTGGTATTTCAGTTAGGATCAGGGGACAGTAATTTGGTTTTTCTCATTTTATCTAGTTGGGAACTCTGGGAACATTGCAGAAAAAAAGTTACATCTTCCTATCTGTGCAAACAGGAGCAGGAAAGAAATGTACTATAGATATGTACCCCAAGCACACAGAGGTGGCTTCTCCCCTGACTTTTCCTTTTTCATTTCTGCGTTTAATTGAGTTCACTTCACTTTGTGTCTGTAACAATTGTGAGCTACACAGTACATGGAGCACATAACATTAAAGCTCTTTCACATGTCAGAACAGAGTCATGATTATCCATATCTAAAAGTGAAAAAGTATGGGTGGGGAGGGAGGTTTGCCTTTTATTAAAAAAAGAAAATTGCTATCTCTGAGTGGGCAAAGTTTTAGGACCTCTGGTACAGAACACTGGAAAAAGATGAAGAAGCACTGGAATTGTCCAATTTTCCAAAATAATGTTAAACTAAGACTTCTTCTAGAGATCAAGTGTGAATTATTGTATGCATGTACATGAACACAGTCTCTGTCATGTAAATAATGACATCTAACGAGGCCAATGATATTCTCATTCAATTTCCCCCCCAAATTATTAAAAAGTTAGGAACAAGAAGTAGACTTGAGCAGAAACATTGGAGGCAACCTGAGACTGGTGGCCAACAAAAGGCAGCTGATACTCCTTGCCCAAAGCCCTCATCAAGCATTCAGTGGCTGTCTTTCAGCTGACTCAGAACTGCTGATGATCTTGTTTACATGACCCAGTCATATAAATCAAGGAACAGATCCAGCTGAAAATTAATAAAATAACACAAACCCAGATAATATTTGAAACAACCTGCTCCATCTCTCCACCCACGAGTTAGTTTTCAGGCGAGTCTGGCTCACAGCACGGCTGTGCAGCTGGGACAGTGAGATGGGGGGAGAGAAATCCTACCACAGGCAATTTTCGCTAAGGTTGCCTTAAATGAATACTCAAACCGCTGTCTTTGAAAACACTTACATACACATAACAAAAAATTAATTTCACCCTGTCCATTTATTTAAATCACCAATTAATTAAGTAATTGTGGCAAACAGACATGAGAAGCCACAGATGCTCTCTATACTGCAAGGAGCTGGGGGAACTTGGGGACAGACCTCAGAAGGACCCTGGTGCTCTGATGGTGGGAATTTACCATGCAGTGGAGAGCCCTGACCTAGATGCCTCCATACACTAAATCAGTGTACCAGGAGGTTTGGCATAACATTACATGGTGCACAGATGTCTAAAGACAGAGAAAAGGTATCATAACCAAAACCCCTATTGCTCTTCAGAGCCCAAGCATCAAGCATCAAGCTGGAGGACCTAACTTCCCTCAGAGTCCTGAACACTGTGCTGGAGAGAAATGGTCAAATAACTTCTCCCAGATACAGACAAGAAGCCCCTTTACCCACGATGTGAGGTGATGGGGGTTGGGAGAATGAAAACTATACCCCCTGTTTCCTAGAAGAATTAATTCACCATCAGTGAGGAGACTGACTGTCCTCTCAGTCAAAGAACCTACTCTATCTTCCTACCACAGCCAAGACACGGGAAGCTGGCTCTCCAGATTAGTGATGCTACAACATCCACCTGGGAGGAAGCAGTCTGTATTCTTACTCCTCCTCCAACGCATTTTAATCTGTTTCAACCAGTGATCAATTAACCTAAAATACATAAACAAGAGCATGAACAAATCACTGGAGAGAAGCCTTAAAGAAGATGAAATGCCAACAGAGTAGACAGAAAAATAGATAAAACCTCTGGAGGAGCTATTGCTATTATAGTTCCTAAAGTCAGAAACTGCTTGCAAGCTTGACGTGATCTTGTTTTTGTCATTAGAAAACAAATATCTGACCTTCTGAGCAAGGAATCTTACTCGGTTACCATGTGTTAAGTCTGATAACTCAAGCGAAACCTAGCTTATATTTAACTGATATATCAAAGGAGGCATCTATTCTGATCTTAAAGGCTTCAATCAACCAGCTTTTATGAAAGTCTACTCAAAGAGCCAAAGAGTTAATTACTCTCATAATAATTACTGTCATATTCATTTTTTTTCCTTGTGTTAACAAGAAAAATAGCTAAAAGCTGTGTCTCTCTGTTAGACTAAAACTGGTTTAACAGTAGTTACAGGTAGAATTTACAGAAGATGCTGAGAAACTACCTTTGGCATTTTAGTTTATAGCACTCTTTTTTTCTTTTATGAACTATATGAAGTGCTAAATCAAAGGCAGAGAACATGCATCTTTGTCTTGGTAACTATTTTTTTTTTTTTTTTAACCTTCAACGAATACTCCTTATCAATCTCCTATGCTTCATATATTCTCAGTTATACTGATTGTTACCAGTTCCAGCTGTTTTACGCTCATTCTTAGTTTAATTGCGGGCTTTCCTTCCTCCTGGATATGGTTGCTTTCACCCATCATATTTGCAATCATGGTTTGTGAGTAATCAACTTTTATTAAACAGCTCCTAATTTTCCACATCCATTTTTCCCCTCCCAGCCAGTGAATCTTACCAGTTTCTTAAGCTTCAGGAAGCTAGCAATTCTGCTGTACTTCAGGAACTGCAAGAGCAGTTGCATTTACTCCAGCAGCCTTGCTGAAGAGCCCTTATCATTGCAAACTGGTTTATATATAAATAAATATATATATAAAAAATATATATAAATAAATACATATGTAAATATACATATATATATATATATGATGTCCTTTCCTATGGCTCTTTTAGTTCTGCTATATCCTTTTCTGGAGATGGAGCAAATGTAGCAGTAGACAGCAATTAAAGTCATACAGAGTAACTGTGGTTTTGTTTTCTTTCTTGAGTGGTCTTCCCTCTGTAGAGTTATTACTTGCTCTCTACAGGTCATAGTTTGGTTCTTGCCATCTGAAAATATACTGCACCTTCCTGAAGATGTCTGTCCTCTTCCACTGACTAGAGAGCATTTGCACAACCACTCACTTGGATTTTATGGCTGAATTTACTGGAAATTATTTTCAGCTTTTAATTTACATGCTCTGCTTAACTGACATTTATTTAGATTGCTCTTTATTATTTAGTAACTGATTTTTACAGATTTTTTCCTATTTTTTCTGAAGATACTACGTTATGATTCCATTTACAAACAATGTATTATCCCAAAGTGATTGCTTTCTCCTTCAGTTTACTTTTAAAAATCTGGTACAATCTTCTTCTAATTTTAGGTATCAGCAACCTAGTTTTTTCTGGCTTGGGTGATGCCCATCTTTTTCATACAGCTCTCTGACTGCCGAAACTTTTGCTAGTTCTTAAGAAACCTCCTCCTCCTCGCAACATTTTCCTCAAGAACATACTGAAATGCTCCCAGCACAAGGCACAGGGCCAGCTAAACAGGCAGGACAAGCTTCAGAATGCTGCTATGGAAATTCTACTCTTTAAATCCTATTTTTACATGACCCAAAAGAGTTCCTTCACTTTAGAAGTCTATCCTATATGAAAAAGCATTGCAAGAAGTCTTAAGAGAGCTGATGGTATTTTACAACCAGCTACATGAAATCTCCAACCAAAGCCATCTAAATATAATTCTTCCATGATAACTTCTCCCCTCCTTGAAACAGAAATTAAGAAACAAGCTTCTGCCACTCTCAAACTTAAACCAGTGACCTGCATGAGATGCCTTCTCTTCTGTGAAGCTAATTTTGATGAATTTCTGATCTTTCAGACTGTTGCTTCCATTATTGCTCTCACAAAAAAATATGCATAGCCACAAGACACATACGATTAGAACTTTTTTTTAACATAATTACTACCTTTTTTGGTTTTGTGGTGCTTGAGATGGATTTGACACAGGCAGGGCTGTTTACTTTTTACATCTTTTTCTTGAGGTTGGATACACCCTTTCATTCCCCACCCTTGGTTACCCTGTTTGTTAATCAGTATGATACAGCAGACACTGCCCAGGCCAGAGTTTCTTTCCCACCGGGTGCCTCACGCATGGCAGAGGTCTCGGACCAGCTACAAAACTCACAGCCCATCCAGCAGCATCCCTCGGGATCAGCACTCTGCCTGTCGGGGCCCCAAGCAGGTGAACAGCGCAGCCGTCCAACATGGCACGGACATCCAGGAAAGGGACGACAGGAGCACTCAGAGAAGGAAGCCAGAATGAGCAACAAGATTTATTGCTGCTCTGTCTGGCTGCAGTTAGAGCAGTTAAGCAGCACGCTGCAGAAGCACGGCCACTGAAATGAGTGGCAACACCAACAAACCCAGCTGAGAGTTATTCCCGAGGGCTCCTGACAGACCACTCCATCTACCCTTCTGAAGGATAATTTTTTAACGTGGCTGAAGTTTCCCCTGTTATCCAAATGCTGTAACAATATTATCCCTCTGCTACACCGAGTTTATTTTCCTGCACCTAGCTTTCAGCTTTCCTAATGAGCTGTCGATTAGTTATGCACATTTCAAGAAAAAAACATTCAGCATGCTTATGGCAACCTCTTGCTTCTTGCCATTTAAGTTCACTAGCTCTCTGTTGCAGAGTACGCATTTGATTATCAAAGCCATCCCTCGCAGAAGGGAAGGCAGCACCAGCAGTTTCTGTGTAAAACACAGAATGCTATATGCTAGAACTGTAAATAACTGCATATAAAATTCCCCTGGAGTGTTGATCCATTATTCCTCCTTCTACTGAACAGATAACCACTGGAAAAAAACATTTTAAATCCTGCTTTTTAAAACACCATGTCTGACTATTGTTCGGGAACTCAAAAATTTTTAAACCAACCTCCATGTAAGGGAGAGGGTGGGTTTCTGGGCCTTGCACAGGACATGTTGAAACTTGGCACGGATCTTCTAACAAATTTAGGGGGATTTCTAGTTTAAACAGCACCGTCAATCTAGATGTGAGCATCAGAACCTTAGTGTTTCTCCAAAATGTAGCCTGATATGCTGCTGTAGTCCAGAATAAATTTCTGTAGGCTGTAATGTGATGAGTCCCTTGCTGGAGCTCTATTAATTAGCTAAATGTGTGCTGAATTTCAAATTTAAACAGCCTGCCTTGTAGCTGTTCTTCATGAATGCATTTTATTTCACTGCTGGGCCACGTTCAGGGCATCTGCCCGACCCATGATTGAGCGGACAGGTAACAGCTGTATCACTTTGGGTCACACAGCTACGTGTAAATTACCTCAAGTGCTCCGAGAATGTTTTTATACAAATGATCTTAAAAAGTATCATTGTGGCTTTTTCAGACCTCCATTTTAAAGCTTCTATATATTCCAGACTGACTTTACCTTCTTTTACCATAATGCTTATTCAGTTACTGAACAAAGTGAGGGAAAAAAAAAATCCCCAAACCCCAAACCCCACAGTAATTTAGGTATTTTGCACTTATTCCAAATCTCTGAAGTGCAATGGGCTTCTCTCTCCAATTGATTTCAACCCAAGTAACAACTGTTTCAGGATCACCGATTTGCGTATTTTAGAAATATGTTTTAAAGAACCAACAAAGACTGTACTGAATAGTTCCATTAGTTCAAATATTCTTAACATAAATATTATTCTATTGTTACATTAGTATCCAAACAGAAGAATGCCAGACACTGAAGTCCTGAGCATTTCCTCAAAGCAATGCCATTTGAACATGCAGCAGGTGGATGAGACCTTTCTGCTACCTGCTCTATGCAAGGAACAGCGTGATAAAAAAGCAGCAATGCTGCTTCAGTATAGTATGAAGTCATGCTTTTGGTGCTGAAAGTAACAAATTAAATTCCATCTGGCAGGCTATCATCAGGCTGGCTATAACATTATTTTGACAGGAAAAGTAGACTTTTTTTTCCAAATCATCAACTCCTTTGTTATAGTCTGTTGTGTGGAAAGGGAAAGTTGTCTTTACTGAAAGCTGTTAGTATATCCACACTGCTGTTTAACCATAACCTTTTCTGACAGCTTAACAGCATCAATTTAACATTCATTAACATCTATTCTAACTTAGGCTAACAGGCAAATCAAGACTATCTCCAAAAATTAAATTTGCAGACTGTTTTATAAGTCATGTTTTCTATATTGTTAACCTCAGTACATTCTAAGAGCTTTCATTAAAAAAGTTTTTTTTCCCCCTCTCTAAACTAATAGGATTTTTCCTCCCTCTAAACTAATAGTAATAAGATGAACTTCTCATTACTGCTTACACTGAACACAACTTTCAGTCTACACAAGCTCCTGTTTTGCAGACTCCCCTGCCACCAGTATTTACTGTCATTATTACTTTTTCAAAGGATCAGGTCTGGGCGCGTACACAAAGACAGGGCTTGTGTACTTATTCTAGAAGAAATGTCTCATTCCTTGACGCCTGAAGTTATTCCAGTTCCTGTAGCGCATGTTATTTACCTATGCATTTTTTCAGACCTTCAGGACCACTTACTCAACTTCTTAACGGTTGAATATGAACATGTTTTGGCTCACTTAAGGAAAGACAGACATACCCTCCCTTTCATTAGAGGAGATTGGGTTTAAAGAAAGAATTATTGTGAAGCCTACAGCCATTGTGAGTCTTCATATTTTCAGTCAGGAGAAATGACTATGCATATTCAGATCAAGAGCCGTAAAACAATGCTGAGCCTGAAGACACCCACGGTGATCAATCTGATTCTGAAGTGACACACACAATTTATTCTTCTCAGAGTTAATAGTAGAACCAAAATCTGCATTTCACAACCACAAAGAGTTAAAACATCTTCCCCTCAACTGCTTGGAAATTTCTCTGTGACTCGTATTCAAAGGGGCCTTATCTTTTTCCCACAGGCTGTCTTAAAACAGTTATGACAACTTTCACACATAAGTTTTTCTTCTCTTGCTGCCATTTTTTGGTTACAGAAGTCTGACCTCTGCATCATCAGCCTGTCTTGTAATGCTGGCAGACAATTCAGTCTCCTCTTTGCAGACGTACCGAATGCAGTTAGATACTAGCTGCACACATGTTGGGTCATGATAATAAGGCTGGCACACCAGAAGGATAGCAGCCCACGTGCAGTTCTCAGACCCATCTTTGTGATACTGCCAAGGAAACAAAGGTTACATATTTGTTCTGGGTTCATCCTCAAAATGTAGGGGAGTTATCGTTGCTTAATGCCAGAAACAAGGCATCCTTCCAGTAGAGAGCAGTACTTTTCAAGTAGACCCTGGGATGACATCTCAACTCTTGTTTCAGAGGTATCCACAAAAAGGACTTCAGCATCCACACATATCTGGGCCAATGGCCACTACCACGAGTCCTGTGCGTTTAAAGCTCACTCCTCTAACAGTGATAAAGTCTCTACTCACGTAAGGGTGACGACTTATGCTGGACTTCTCCTATTCATCTTCTTTTCAGTGCCCGCAATTAGTGTGGTCTTGGCTCTGTCCTTCCTTTCAGTCTTAGCTTTGAAATTCAACACTGGTGTTGAACTATACTACACTCAGAGTAGTATAATGGTGGCACCAGGAGCTCTTCTGCAGTTGGAAGAGTCTTTTAGGTTTAGGTTAGAAGTGGTGCCCAACAGTGGTATTGCATGGAGGAGACAGCTGAAGGAAAGGGATTCGCAGCAGATTTTGATATTCGCTCAGATGATACATGCAAATGATGAGCTTTTCTGTACCTTATCTGAGGCATCACATGCCAACAGAACGTGTTGTTAGCAAATGACAAAGGTGTAGTTTTAGCCATGCAGCTCTGCACATTTGAAAATCCTTCACACAAAAAGATTTGATAGTGTAGCTATCACACAAAGGAAAAAATAAAAAGGAAAAAAAAAAAGCATCACAGTGCCAACTGAGCTGCAGAGAAAGCTGAACATGACTAATATGAAGAAGGTATAGAGCTGCTGGTGTAGTTAATACTGCATGTCACACCCAGAGTACAAAAGGAGTGTATTTCTATTTAGGTACAGATACTTGTCTCAAGTTCATCTTTAATTTCAATGTCATGTTCATGGAAAGGTAAACGTAAAAAAAGGAAAGCAGTCCATCCTTTTCAACCCTTCTCTGAACTGAAGGGAAAATGCAGTTAAAAGTGATTCACATGCTCAAAGAAGAACCCAAGTAGGGAGGAAGGACACTCTTTACCTTTTCCTTCTTCATCAATTCATTGGCAGCAGAGATCAACTTTCTGAAGCAGTACTCTCTGCTAGCTGGATTAGAAAAAGCAGTAAATCTCTTTCATGCTGAAAGATGAAAGCCTTAGCTTACTTCCCAGTAAGGCTTTATGGATGTGCTCAGTACTCCAAGAGGGAAACAGAGCTCAAAGCATCACAGTGAGCCGCACAGCCATGGTGGAGCTGTACGTTCCCAGCACGCTTTGAGACACACGCTCACTCTTATTCCCCTCTGAGTCCCTTGCCAGGAGCAAGGCACAGAAGACCCATCAACTCAAAGCATGAAGAGAAACAGAGGGAGCTAAATGGAAAGCATCACTTCTTTTTGTTCCCTGGTTTAATTTTCTCAATTGTATTTGCTACATGTCTGAAGCACAGTCAGAAGGCTGAGAGTTGGAATAAGGCAACAGGGATCATTTACAATTAATCACCAATTACTGCTGCAAGCCTCAGATCAGAACCTGTGTTTCAAAAGAACTTTCTTCTCTAGCTACACAAATTACATCAGTTACTTGGGCCCCAAGGACCAGCCTACTCGGTCTTTTCACAATTGAACATTTGTATGGTTGTTCGGACAGGATGCCACTGTTCAGAAGAAAAAAGTTTGTATTTTAAGATCACTTCTGTGAGTCCATCATTCCCTCCTCCATGAGCAGAGAAGGAATGGATGGATAGCAACTAAAACCAGCTCCACTACAGTAAGGACAAGGAGATTAATTGATTCTGGAGCTAAGAACACAGGGCTTCTAAAACTTTACCCATATCCCTTCTTCCTATCCCCAAACACAAACTTCGGAGAAACCTGAGAAATGAGAAAATGAAACATTTTAACAATTGATGCAAATCTCATTTTCCAGACACAGAAGACTGCCTGCACAGAATATGAACGTAGTAATAACAAGCTCTTCCTGTTGTTGAAAGACAAAATTGAAGAACTGGTTAATTGCCTTATGCTGTTACCAGTGATGGAAAGATGGCCAAGTAGAGGATGTCCCTGAGCCCTGATGACTGGAATTCGGGAGAACAGTCGTGGAAATCATTGTGTGGGCCTCCCCTGCCCTGGTATTTTTCATCAGACATCTCCTTTGATCTGGTAATACCTGAGAAAGGATACTGAATTTCTTGGACTTTAATCTGACATATTATTGCTGTTTGAATGTTATTAAGTTTGCTAAACTTGTAACTGTCCATTGCCTTTTTTTTAAAATCAAGTTTTGTAAAAGATTTGGCTGTTTTTTTTCACAGTTTTCTGCTAAGTTTCATTGAGCTACCAAAAGCTCAAAAGCCAAGTAAAACAGTAACTTACTTTCCATTACAAAAGGTTAGACTTTAAAATTACAAAATCACTTCTTAATTGATGGCAAAAATAAAGGGTATTTTCTAATTTGCAGATTTATCTCAAATAAGAAACTACTGCACTACTGCCATGGAGGAAGGTACTGAGAGATCACATGGGAGAGTAAAGCCAAAGGGGTTTGATGTGGGCATTTCAATACTACTGATCACATTGCACATGCCACAGCTCATTACGACAGCACAAGAAAAACAGTATAGAACTAGACAGTTAGCTTTGCTCTGTTTCATTTTGCTTCCATCTAATTTAACTACCTATAGAGGAAATACTCTTGAAAGCATTAAAAACTGAATTGCATTCAGAGCCAACCAGTAAAACAGACAAGGGACAGTACTAGGATACTGACTCTTGTAATTTGTCCACAGATTTCTACCACAGCATTCTAGACTGTCTGGACATAAACAAACCAAGGAGAGGAAGTAGGAAAGACCAAATAAACAGGCTGTAATTCCATATATAGACTGACAAAGGTATACTCCTTTTATTGTTAATGTTCAAAGGAAGATTATAGAAGACTTGCAAGAGAATAAACTCAAAACAGGGAGATAAGTATGTACTTGTGGCTAATTTTATACTGGCCGGGAAGAAAGGTCTGAGAAAATGCTTGACAATAAAATCTGATCTCTGATTTAAGTACTTCTCACTCTCAGACTTGGAAGGCTCTGGTGCAGTAGTATCTGCAGATGATAAGCAGAACAACATATTATTCATGCTGTATGTTTATCACAGTGAAACTGCAGAGATACACACACATACAAACAAAGGATGCCTGCTTCTCTCAAAGGAAAACCTTTCCTACTTTTAGGAGAGGTACACCGAGAACAGAAAACTCACAGAACCATCATAGTCTCACCCCCAGGAGATTATTTATTTTCTTACGCCGGCCTGTGAACCAGCATGCTGACTGAGGGAAAATGTTGAAAGGTATGCAATGCTCCCAAGTCCCAAGCACCCCGTTGCAGCTTTCTAGCTGGGAAGCGCTGGCCTAGTAGCATGCCACAGGTGAGCATCTTACAATTTATTTTGCCATCACTGCCAGAAAGATCAAGAAACAGAAAAAAGATGTCCAGAGAAATCATATGTATGTCTAGGACCACAGGAATCTATAAATATAGATGCAGAACTCCATCCTTTGACTATTTCATTTCAGAAGAAAAAAACCCCTAGACTAGACAGCAGCACTGTCTTTAATTATCTTGCCAGTCACTGGCAACTGTGCAAGCAGGCATGCTGTGTGGGACTCAGCTCTAAACGCTGGAGTACACCTCCATGACAACGTGCTGGCAAGCAGACAGAAGCTAATTCTGCACTAGCTAACTGAGGTACTACAGACAGGGTAGCTCTGTGTAGTGCTGCTCCAGACACCTGCTCAGAACACCTGCAGATGTAACTCTAAGGCCCACAGTACTTCCTATCCAGGTACAGTCACTTGTGAATCCTCCTTTCCTTTGTATCAGCCTTAAAATTCATATCCCCGCTGATCACTCACTTCTGTAAGGACCACCAGCTGGGTGAGACGCGTTACAGCAGTAAAACATAAAGCAGTACAAAGTATCACAACCGCACTAGGATTTGGGGCTGTGCCTGGAACCCTAATTTAGAAATAAGAAAAATGAAAGGTCCAAGGGGGAACCATAATAAATGCTTGATATCAAATTATTTACTACAGATTAAGAATATGTAATTTGCTCAGCATTTTGGTTTTGCTAAGGAGGCACAAGACAGACCCATTTATACAAAGGGTAATACAATAAAAGAAGAGATTGTACATTTTACATTTAAAAAACAGCAAGCTAAGCAATGAGCTTAAGTTAATAAGAAAAACTGAACTAGGAAATTAGGGGAAATGGTTTGATGGTAAGGCCAAGTGGAAAGAAGAACAATTTCCTTAATGAGGTAGTTACTCTTAACTAGCAGAGCTCAAAGCAGGCATTTACTAACTGAAACAGACTGGGGAATATATTTCTCTTAGTATGCTCCGTTTAAGATAATGTTGTTTCTTGTTGAGAGTCTTAGGTGGATAGCAACTTTATGCCTGGATTTAACTTTGAAGAAACCTCTTTCTTGCTCTGTGAGGAGTAAAAACTTTTTAAGGCAACATGAAATAGAAAAAGCCATCTCTATGGCATAAAGCTTACTTCAGAAAATAAAAGCTTGAGAAGAACCTTTTTTTCTAATTTGGCTTTTCAGCAATACCCTATGGCAGGAAATTTAGATGAACCAAAACCTGAAAACAATCACCAAGAAAATATTTACATCATCATCTGTGTTCTGCCTTCACAGGTCTCAGGATGTAAGAATTCATTGTCGTTTTTTGAAATTAGTAACAGAACAGAAATGAAACGGGGTTGAGAGAGATCAGTGAGAATTTAAAGCCTCACTTCTCATTTACTGACTTCTGGATTTCAGCCATGCATTTGCTGACCTTTTTTATCCCTTACTGCCATGTTCTCTCTAGCTTGGTTTACTCAAAGATTATCAATTCTCCGTTGAGAACAAAATGCCACTTTTCCAAGATACTACTTTAAAGTTTAAAAGATTTTGACAAGTCACACATCTCTAAGGATTTGACAGGTAAAGCTTTCTATCACAAAGTAAAACGGTAACAGAGAGGTTCAATCAAAATATGCAAACAAAAGTTATTTATCCCACCATCTAGAAATCTAAGAGTAAATGAAATAATATCCAGAGTAAATACCAGTCCTAGAAATTCAATCTAATGGTACATGAAAGCAGGAGGTTTTCTCCTTTACTATTTGTTTGCTTGGTGGGTTTGGTTTGAGGTTTTTGGTTGGTTGGTTGATTTCTTTTGGTTTTAAGATCAAGAAATCCTTTAACTATTAGTTGCTTGCAATTCAGTGGAACGATTGATTAGAAAAATGTGGCATCTTTCTACAGTGGATCTCTAATTAAAACTTAGAAGCCTGAAGAAATTATGTGAGAAAATTCCCGCACCTACAGAGTCAGGAGAGAGAGACCCTGGGCCACAGTAACTTTGGCTCAGAGCCCATAGGCATCTTGCGGAAATTTTCACTTGTCTAGTACTCGGATATTTCAAGTGTACTATTAACATGACACTATATGCCTCCCTCCAGTCATGGAGAAAGACAGCTAGCCAGAGATTGGGCTGAGTATCTGCTTGACTGCTGAAAGGAGAAAAATAGCATCCTGTTGCTCCCCATTAGTTTGGAGAGTCCCTGAGATACTGCTGACTGGAGTCATCACAATATAAAGGCACAAAGGAAAATTCACTGGCATTAACATAACTCTTTTAACGAAATATTTTGCAGTATTATTTCCACTTCTAAAGGGCCTTAAGATCAGCTCTGTGCTGAGACCCGGAAAAGGCAGTGGGAAGGATAACTTAAAAAGATCAAGAGTTGTCATCCTTTCATCATCTAGTGAAAGAAAAATCCTTCCAAATAATTATTTCTAAGTTAAAAAAAAGAAAATAAAATTTTAGTATCACTTGCAAGGTTTCTGCAGCACTGTTGTTAAACTATTACATTTCTTACTAGTTATCAGCCGAGCTGAAAAAAACCCCACTGTTTTCAGTTGCCCAGAAGACAGCATGAACAAAAAGGTGTATAGCACAACATACTGTTAACTGTGCAAAAGCAACGTCCAGATAAATTGAGACCCAGTAAATCAGCAGTGGGATTAGGAGAAAAATAATTAAGCAATGCACACCAAATTCACTGTTGTGTAACAATTTGAGCCATTCCTGGTTTTCTAATTGGTTTGTTCAGATTAACAGACATCCAGAATTTACCTAATAAACAGGTAAATAATGTCACGTAATGCTTACTACACTAGAGACATACCTCACTACCCAAACACTAATTGCTTCTGCAGTGTAGTGTCAGATCTACAAGGCATCCTTATTTGCCTGGAACAACAGTGGTCACAAAATGAACAAAAAGGATACCATTACCGGGAATTTTTTTTAATCTAAATTCAATGAGCCATCTCTTCCTCTCTTCCTATCAGCACATACCACTTGGAAAGCTAAGGACTGGTACAATTAATGGACTAAACTCCATCTGTCAACTACCTACTTCATTTAGAAGTTTGAAATATAGGTCCATTATAATTACATCTGTAATGCTAACATGGAAACTGTATGACATCCTCAGTCAAATTAAAAATGATCATCCACAAATATCAGTGTCCAAAGAGACGGGACAGACACAGTTTCAACAGCTAGCAATTATGTTCTGTGCAGGTGTACTGCAAAATGCTTTGCTTCTCTGACACCATGCAGGTGGAAACGAAAACAAGATTTCCGTCTTTGAAAACGCAAACAATATAGTTACATGTAGCTATTCTTAAAGCAAGAGACTAGAGGATTTCAGCATTGATACACTTTCCACGGGAGAGCAATACACCACCACTCTCTCAAGAGAAAGCTGTGCATTGCAAAGCCTGCAATTCGAGTCTTATCAGGTCCCTCCTTAGCACAGAAGAGGTCTAGATCAGGTAAAGCATGTTTTAATTGTTGTATCTCATCTCACCTTCACTTCTTTGAGGAAAATAATTAGACTGCTAACACTCGAGACAATCTCCATTACATGCCAAATTGTGGTTGCTGATCTAAAACGTTGAAGGCTTTAGAGCTTCTTCAATGAAATGGATGACCTAGATAAACCTCTGTTAAGTCTCTTTCTTGGAGGTGGCCTAAAAACATCTTTATGAAGCTTTTCAAAGAACTAGCCTAAAACAGACCTCTAAAATAACAGCCCCCATGCCAACATTACACTGACCTCATGTTTGCCAATATTTTAAAGCAACTGGAAGGAAACTAACTGTGTAAGTGCTGATAAGTGCAACTATAAACATATTTGTTGTTGAAAGGCTCCCTCACAAGGCAAAACACAAGATTATCCTAAAGTTAATGTAAGAAAACATCCTGTTGAAACAGCTTCTCCAAATGAGATTGTATCAACAATAAATCCCAAGTTGGCCTAGTATTCAGGTTTTTGAAGAGTATCTGAACAGAGCAAAAAGTCCGTATCCTTAAATACATACGTATGCCAATTATGACTTCTGAGAAAAATGAAAACAAAAACCAGTGAATTTATGCCCTGAAACCCAGTTAGCTTCTACAATTATTATCCTAATGTATTTTAATAAATGTTTAATGTACTGATTCCATTACTTTGCCTCAATAATATCAAAACAGAACATTCCAACTTTTAATTACTATTTATTTTGTGTGTACTATGTTTTGATGCTAACAAATGTTTTTTACTTCCTTTAGGTGTCATCTTCATGCCTAAAATATTCATCAGGATCAACTATGCTTTTTGTTGCCTTGAATAAAAACTGTGTACCTAAAATAGCTGAAATTAAAAATCAAGCTGTAAAAGCAACCAAAATACCACTTAGTCCACAGAGCTAGTTCCTTTTTGCAATTTCATCAGCGAGATCCTTTTGCCCCTCACTTCCATGCAAAAAACCTTCAGACCAAGTTTTCCATAATTACGGGCAGAAATAGCATCACTGCTTCACTCCTTCCTTTACAGAAATACAACTTTTTTCAGAGTAATCCAACATCTGAATGTCTTCATATAAAAAAGCTCCAATAAACACAGTTCATCCTTTTCTAAGGATGAGTGCAAGAAATAATCAATGTTTCAGTCACACTAGTGTGTGCTTCCACTACAGGCCAAACAACTGTTCATGTTAAGGGAAGGAAAACGTTTTTAGGATACCTGTAAATGCTCATGCAGATTTGATCAAAACAAAGAAACAGTGATAATATCATAGGTACATCTACACTGGCAGATGCTCACAGGATTATTTTATATAGAATTTTCTTCTATTCTCAGTCTCTGTAGAACTTTCAAACTCCTTAACAGCCCAATATTAACCACTCTGAACATGCCCAAGACTGGGGCTGGCCACGTTTGCCTCACGCCGTGACCAGCTCAACCAGCTGCCAAACCCCACATGAGGAACCCTTTCTGCACGCCACCCGCAGCACAGGGAAGGAAGGTGTCCCCGGCCTCAAGAGGAGAGGGAGGGCAGGCTACACCAGCACAGACTGACCAAAGCAGCCCAGTCAGGTTTAGGAGAGGTGTGCCTACAGACACCAGTGCATGTCGAACCAGCAACGTGCAGCCAAGACTCACGCCCTGCTCCTCCCTTGCCAACACGTTACCCACAAGGGCTTGCACTGGCAGCTCAGGATTTGGTACCGACGGAGACATGTATTTGCAGGACACTTGCTCTACTTACTGCAGAAGCTGAAAGGTGCCACCTACCCCCACTGTGGAGAGGGAAGGGAAAGGGTTTCTCTTTACCATTTAGAAAGCTATAGAGGGTAGATTTGGATTGGATATAAGGAAGACATTTTTATGTTAAAGGTGGTGAGCTACTGGAACAGGTTCCCCAGAGAGGTTGTGGATGCCCCATCACTGGAAGTGTTCAATGTCAGGTTGGATGGGGCTTTGAGCAACTTGATCGAGAGGAAGATGTCCCTGCCCGTGGCAGGTGGGTTGGACTAGATGATCTTTAGGGTCCCTTCCAGCCCAAACCTTTCTAGGATTCTATGACATGGGACCTCTGCTCTTTCTTATTGTTGATTTTGGTTGTTTTCTACTTTTAGTAGAAAGTAGCTCACTTCTACTTTAGTTCACCCTCCTAAACCCTCCCCCCAGCGAGGCAGTGCTGTTCCATTAGCTAGGTTTGTACACGAATCTCCTGCCTCGTCAATTTTTGCTATTGGCCATACCTCAGCTCCTTCCTATTGCCTGACTGTGGCAGACAACAATTTAATTTACCAAGGACTACAACACCTGAATTTAAATAGAAATTAAGTTAAATATGATCTCTGTATCACAGGCAAACTGGTACAGTCAAATTAAGCCTGATTTTAAATTCTGAAAACCCCTCATAGTGCTAACTGCTACAGATCCTGCATTTAACATTCAGATTTAAGCAGCATGCAGTAATTATGGCTTAGAACCACATACTTAAAATGAAGCAGCAATAAAACCAGGAAAAACACCAGTACATAAAACTTCTTGCAGCTTCATAATGCTTTAAGCAGAGAGCTAAAAACCTGAGAACTTGCAATCATTACAATATTGAAAAAGTTTTCACAGTATTTTAAACATTCATTACATTTCTTTGCACCTATTTTACCCATATCTAAGACTGCATAAATTCAAGACTAAAGAATCAGTACTGTGAGTTTAGCCCAAGGTATATACATACCTATTAAAGGTATGTATATTAAAGGTGGTGAATGAACCTCTTACGGCTCTGCACAAAAGCATTTTCCAACCTTCATGCAACAGCATGCAAGAATTGATGAATGAAAGATTATCTACTATTTTAGTGATAACTTTTTTAAAAACTGGGTTGAAATATGCAAGGAAGGACTTTATTTCATAAGTCACTTTCTCACTTAATTTTACGCTTAGCAGTGTGTCCAATATAATTAATCATAATAAATTGCCATATGATTGAATTTTTCTCTTTATCCAAAAAGCATCACGAACATCTGATGTTCTGTCAATTAGAATCTGGCTCAATGTCTGTAATGGAATTTTCCACAAAAAAAAAAAAAATCCTGTGTTAATTCTGAGAGAATGATTACAGAAAGAGAACTCTAAACATTTCCATACTTCTCTAAAACTAGGATGGAAGAGGAAATAATTCCTCAATGCAATCTTAATTATATGTATACAAAAATGAAACATGCTAAATTTCAGTGAGACTTTGAGGAAGCGTGGTGGGATGCTCAGAGGAGATTACACAGAACCTGAAAATAACCATTCCTGAAGAATTAAAGAAGAGTTTATGAAACTTTTTCTAGGAATTGTTTTCCTATTAGATTTTTAAGATAAATGAAAACCAATGCCAGAATATTAATAGAAAGTCTTAAAAACCACAGCAGCATTAGAACAGACATAACGCTGGAGGATAAGGCAACAAAATTGACCAGTGTAAACCTTCCCAAGTAGCCCTGACATAGAAGCATGACTCTCTTACACCACAGTGAAATTGATACTGAAATTCATATTTATTTAGTTAGTAAATAAATTACTCTTTCAGCAAATATTTCTAGAAAAGTAAATCAAAGACTGAGCTATAATAAGTTCCTAAATCTTGGAACTTACTCTTAGATTCTTAAAAGGACAAATTCTGAACAAAACCAGTAATTATAGACAGATGTAGTGACTCCAAACACCTGCAACTAGTGATAAAGGATTTATGTCACATGCCCAAAACCTTCTCTTTCACCTTCAAAGTTAAAGAGTTGGGTGTGGAAAATCAACTACAGTAATGAGAATACCCTGGCTTTGCAAGCAATATTGTCATAAGTCTCAAACCATGACTGCTGCATAGGATTAAAGGCAAATTAACCATTTTCAGAGTAAAATAATTACTGTGAAAACCATGTATTTGTTTCCTTCCATGCCAGGTAAGACTGAAGTAGCTCAGCAACTAAGGTGTAAGGAAATTAACACTGAAGCTTATGAGATGCTGTATGACAGAAACAAGTAAGATGTCCGTAATTCAAACTACTAACAAACATCATCAAGCAGGAGATGTGATGGACCACATGTGGAAGACACAAAGGTGAGAAAGCATCAGAGCACAGCATCAACTGAACACACAAAGAAGTAACAGAGATTAATATTTTCAACAAATGGGTAATGAAGCAGATGAAAAAGGCACAAGAGACACATATAAGCGATGACATGAGAATACGTGTTAAGATGCATAAAATTTGATTGAAATGCGTGGAAAAGGAGCAGTAGCTTGAACTCCAGCTGGATTCTACCACTGCAATGTTTATTAAATCTAATATTGCATACTGGTGACTATCTACTAGAACCCTGAAAAGAAATAAAAAATTACTTGCAAATGCAGACTCAAACTGCACAACGGGAAAAGGTTGTGCAAGTCTGGGAGGAAATCTCTGGAAAGAATGGAAAATGGAATTGGGGGAGGGGGGTGCAGAGTGGATAAGCAAAAAAAGACTGAAGAACCAAATTACAGCTGGTAGATGAGCTCATGGTGTATTAACACAGGATGGAGATCCCACTAGCCCATGGTGTCATTCTAGCCTTGACAGTGATGCCGAGATCTTTAGAATCCTCTGAAACTGGAAAACTCTGAACACTTGTACCCTTAATTCAACGTGGTGAATGGCTGAAAATAGCTTGAGAATTTGAGTCTTCCATTTTATGGGACTATCTTAGATTATTATGCGTAACCTTTCATTGCAACAGCAGATATGCTGAAAAACATAGTTCTCAATGGGTCCAAAAAATCTCAGTAACAAAAGACAGAAAGTAAATCTTAACAGGATAGTTACTGTTTAGGCATTTATTTTAAAATAATTTTTATTCATTATCACTTCCTTTCCAAAGGTCAGGATACTTCCTCTAACACATCAAGCTACTTATACAGCTTGCTGAAAGAGAGGACCATAAACTTTATGTCCTTTTCAATTCCACCCCACATTCAGCAACTTCAGACATCCCACTCCTCTGAAACCTACTGCTGAGCAGCCAACTACCTCAGCCTTGCCCCGCACCATCTTCCAAACTGTCCTTCCTCCCAGTCTTAGCTTCTTCATCAGTTATACAGAAAAAAGGATTACTTTCTAACAACTTCTGTACTGTTCTCGCACCCCTATATAGTACCTTATGAATGTTCATATTCTCTTCTTTCACTTGCAGACCCATCCCCATCCTTTCATAAGCATTATTATGAGATTGCCTTCACTTCAATTGCTGCAGTACTGATCAGACTGTGATTTGGAGAAACTCACGCTGAGTTCTCACATTTCTGTACAACAGGGAAACCATTTGTCTGCCCCATCTCTTCTTTTTTTTTGTGCAACATAATTTAATGTAGATAAAACCAAGTTAGGACATAAGTCACATCTTTTTCTCCATAAAGAAAAGTTTCATTCAATAGCAAAGAATAACTGACAGAGAAAAATGACAAATAATATATAAAAAATAAAGCTAAAAAATTTGAAAAAAAGATGCGGTAGACTGAAATATGGAGGAAGACCCTTCAAAAGAAATACAAGTTTAACACACAGCCCTTGTGATTCATTGAGCAAGTCTGAAGTTAGATGAGACAGAATGAATTCACAGTACCATTTGCTAAGAGTAAGAAATAAATTCTCTAGCCATATGCTGCTGCTGTTACAAAAAGGACAGTGAACTGTCCTCTTACTTTGGAATGGGACCTGTCACTTAGGCAACTAAAACCACATCTAAAGATCTGCGCTGGTGACCATAGGCACTGAACATGCCTGGGAAGTCACAGCAGAACTTGAGAGCTAGCCCAGCTCTGTGGAAAGTTTCTCTTCTTTGGGAAGGGAACAGGCGGTTTGTCTCCAAAAAACTCTGCATGGTAACTAAAGATCAGAAGACATATTTCTCAAGATGGCAACTTACAACTGAAGCACTGATTAAAAGAGGTAACTTAAGACATATGGAGATAAAGATAGCGGTGCCTAGTTGTAACAAATGCTGTCAGAAAGATTTTTAGCATCAGGGGTTTTTCTTTTTTTTTTTTTTTCTTTTTTTCTCCTTCTTCAAAAAGGGTGGATATTTTCTAGTTCAGTTTATCTCTTGTGCCCAGGCAGTAGAATTCAACTTTTAAAACAGGGGAGCTGGAGTAGGAGGAAGCTGTTCCTACAAGGTTTGGAAGTTCACAGCCTTTGAAAACTTAAAATTCCTTTCCTTATATCTGCATTAAAAGAGATCCTATGAACTTTTTAAACAATACAGAAAACAAAGCATATAACTTACCTCGTAGTAACTTCGCACAGCATTGCAAAATGCTTCATCTGCTACGATTTGCGTCTCCCCGTTCAAAAAGGCTTGAAAACGTTCCTTCAGTATCTGTAGCTGCTGCTTATTGAGCTATGCAAGAAAAAAAGAGGAGAGAGGAGATAATAAATACAACTAGTCTCGAAGTAAAAGTGTGCAGCACTATACACATTTGAAAGCTGTGAACAGGGAAGAAAAGGCAGAGGCTCCCTGGCCACCTGGTTCCCTAGTGAGCAGCCATTCTTCAGAGTCCCACCTGGGCAAGCCAGGTTGCTGCAGCAAGTCATGCACACACTCAGTATGCAACTAACTATACCTCTACTCTTTCCCTTGTGTCCTCAGGATGCTACAGGTAAGTCTGCATGGATACTTCTTCTGAGCAATATTTTATATGCATATGCTGAATAAAATGGCTGACCTTCCCTATGGCAGAAGCACCAGCTAATAAAACTTAGCTCTTAGGTCCAGTCTTCAAATATTTCAAATAAGTGAAAAACAACTGAGATGCCTCCATTTTTTGGTCTAATCTAGGTGCTACCATTGGCATGTTTTAACAAGCATGCTCACTGTGAAGAAAATGGACTTCTAGCCATGGATGTTGTACCACTATCAATGACATGAAACAACTCATCTTGGGGAACAGCAGCCACAAGGCTCCAAGAATGATACCAAATTACATTTGGTGAACTTCATATCAAAGTTGAGTGCATTTTGAAAACAGACTCCTAGCAGACAACATTACATGATTAAACCTTGCAATCAACCTGTTTTTAACCAAAGTTTAATGTTATGGGAAAAAGCAAAATCTGAAAGCTCTCTAGGGATCCAGATATAGGCCTTTTGCCAAGGTTCCTACCAACTCTTGAAATATTTAGTAAGATATTTCAGTTCTGTGAGAAGTTAGAATATCACATCAAAGGAGACTGCCACTAACATACTAATATAACAAAGCAACAGTTAAATATAGTTGTTTTGCTTTCCCAGAACTTAAAAACTCATGTAAAGCCTTTATTCCAGTGAATATTCCTGAACTTTAACATTAAAAAAATTCAAACACAACTCATTGAGAAGTTTTTCATCCTTCCTGTATTTTGCTTTGTTAAAAATAAACAAATAAATATATGTATAGCCAGAAATTGAAAATATTTTTTCAGAGGGCAGAAAGTTATATTCGTAATGGCTAACCTGCAACAAATAACATTACCCTGATCACATCATTGTTTCTTACAGAAGAACTTTTTGGCATCTACAGTAAGTACGGTGACCTTAGGCTTTCAGGTCTCTAGTGTCAACACTCTGAAGCCATTTAAGCTACAACACTGTTACAACATTAGCAAAATTACTGCTCTCTTGATAATGTGCCTACCTTGGACAATGCCTATTTCCTTCATATCAAGGGAGAATTTTCATCCTACATAAAGTCTGCGGAGTTTGCCAAGCCATGTGCATCTATGAAACACACAGCAATTTACTGCAAAACTCTCCAAATTGAACACAAACCTGAAAGCTGTTCTATTTTCACAGGAAACAATAGTACAGATGCCATCTAAATACTTGATATGAGAAATCCTCTGAAAAATGGTGAAGTGTAGGCAGTAGCAATGCAAAGCCAAAGAACTATGCCTTTGAAAAAAATCCAAGCAAGTTAAAAATACATGGTAATTCTGTTCCTCATCTTAACGAAATGATTAGTGATACGGAACTAGCCCCAAGAAACCTACCAAAGACAAGACCTCCTGCTGAGGCAAGCAAACTTCAACAGAGGTTGCTGTCACTTGGAAAAATTTCCTGCATGACCTCTTGAGAGCAGCAGCCCAACACTGACACATTGTCAGCCTGTACCACTGCTAGTTAAAAATCAATGGGAGAGAAGTATTTGTATTATGTCTGCACATACAGCAAAAATGGCATCTATCCACTTGTCTGCCAGACATCCATTCCCCACACAGAATCTGCACCACAAAGGTTAGTTGTTTCTAACAGAAATCAAACTTTATTCCCAGATACGCAGGACAGGTCTTTCCCTTTATTTGATTCCCCTTATTCTTCTCTAATTTTCTAAAGATATTGGACAAGCTGAGATATTGGAAAATTAAAATCATTAAGGATGGTTTGAGGGTTTTTTTCAGCACACACTTGTTCTCATAGGAGACTTAAAAAAGAGCGGAGCACTCCCGCAGACGGTGCACCACTGCTGAGCAAGCAGCTCCTTTACCCCATGGAATATTCACAGCTCTGACACGAGAACATGCGGGCTTCCTGCCAAGGCAATTATGCAAATACGTTTCCACGCTTGCAGACCTCATTCTTTGGGTGATTTGCTTGTCTATTACCCACACATCAAACAAAAACATTATGAATAAGGCAACAAAATATAAATTTAATTCTGACTTCCTCATTTCTAACCATCATAGTTCAGCAAACTAAAATGCCTTTAAAATATTTATATATGGCTTTCATATTCACTACTTCAGGTAGTAAGGAATTCTAAGGGTTGGGTGGCATTTTAGGATTGCTGTACATTTCTTAAATTACTTATGTTTTCGTGCGAAAACTGGATGTGCAGGGGAATAAAGTTCTCCTGCAAAACTAAAAAATAATAATAATTCCAATGGAAAATATGAAAAGCTACACCTTGCACTAAGGATAATCTGAAGTCTATTTTACAGGTCCCAAGTACTGTCATGTATATAGATGTAGTTGTGTTAACTGTCAAGATACAGAATAATTTATAGCGGTCTGCTGTAGCATACAGTTCCTCTGGGTTTTTTTATTTGTCAGAATATTGAGTGTACAGTGAATTTTCACTCATCTTTTTTTTTTTATGTTGGTCATTTTTAATGGATTCATTAACAGTCTTCAATTTGCAGCCAAATGCCTTTAAAAATGAAATGAAACAAAACAAAACCAACAGTAAAAGAAGTAGCTTAGAAATGCGGAGAATAAAGGGAAGTCTAATTGCATTAGAATGCCATAATAGTGAATGGAGAGAAACAGGCGTCTCTACAGGACATTAGCTCTTGCACACTGGCAAACAGCTCAACCTATCCAAGTCCAGGCTACCTTTGAAGTTGTCCATCTTGGTTAACAAGGAACAAGAGATAAGCACATCATGCATAACCAGAATCCCAAGTGAAATGCTTAAACTTAAGGGCAATAAGCCTGGCCAGATTCTCTCTGGTAGAAGTTCACATAAAGGAGCTCAAAATCCTTCTGCAGTAGGATTACTTTTTCACTGCACATGCCCTTTCTGCCTTTCCTCTGTGCAAGACCCATACACATCAGACCTTTGCTTTCAGTCCCTCACTACTTCTTTACATCTTTACTGTCAGTTGCCTCTATGTCTGCATTTTAATTCTAATAAAAAGAACCATGAACAGCAAAATTAAAATAAAAATAAAAACTGACATTACTACATGTACCCCCAAATGTAAACTGAATCCTGAATATCACCTGAAGTGTACAGCGAAGCCTCACTGATTCTCTTGCTTTCCCTCAACCTGCTTCAGTTTTGTATTGCTTATTTGGATTTCACATTCTCAGTGGTATGAAATCTGTTGTAACTCTGTGTGATACTTCATAAATAACTACTGCCCTCAAATTTGCTTTTTCTTTATTGCAGCCATGCAACAGGTAAAAATTTCTCTTCCCCTCCATGCCTGTGCCTTTCACAAAAGGTAACTTTTTGTTTTTTACTTTACATTTGTTAACCTTAATAGACTATCAAAAAATGAAAACATATATTTAAGATAGAATAAACTTCTCTAAGAGCTATTTAATTAATAAAGAATATCTTTTTTCCAAGCTGCAGTAGCAATTTAACTTTTCATAATTTACAGAGTAACACAAAGGTATCGAAAGAGCCTCAAGTGCTTAACTATTAAAAAAATTTCTCATCTTGCATTTAACATTTCAAAGAAGTCTTACATATTGCCCAATAAGTCCTCTTTGAGCACTAATTTAAAGATTTGCTTTTTTCCTTCTAAAGTGAAACTTGGGTATGAAAAGCGAGAGGCATTTCTGTTTTAGCTCCACTCATACCTTTAAACAATTTCAATAAATGGATTTTACAGAGTTTAAATTCTTTTTTTATAAGAAGTTGCATTTCAAACAGATCTGGCAGTTTAGGGAGTTGTTCCAGTGTCACAGGTTTTACTTCATTAAATAATAAACTCCAATATTTTGAAGGAAAAATGAAGCATGTATGTATATGTAACAGTAACACTGTTTATCTTCTCTTTGAAAGAAATAAGGAAAAAAAAAAACATCCTAGCTTCACAGACTTTGATTTAGAGCATTTTCATCTGCTTCTCACTGCCTAAGTACACAGAGCAGCTCACTACTGCCCTAAACATAGGCAGCCAACAGCAGCTGGCAAAGACGTAACTCACAGCACAACTGTCCCCTACAAAACTTTGGCCTTTAAAATGAAAAAGCTTAAAATGTGACCTGTGTGTTGGCCACAACCAGCCTCTCTCCCCATGCCCCAGAGCACCGCGGATGCTGGCTTGCAACCACAGCCTGCGGCTGGCCCTATTCCCCACAAGTGCAGTCAGCCAAAGAGCTGGTACTGGAGGAATAACATTCTGAACCATTGCCACCTTGTGGCAATTTTAGAAATATAGCAAAGAAATTGCAGGTTGCATGTCTTCACGCTCAGAGCTGGGATCTGTGCGAGTTATCAATAAGCCCCTGACCTTAGCACAAGCAAGAGCATTGCTGCTTCTCTACTCCCACACTGTAGTGTGAAATTACCCTTTTTCAGACCATATGGGTATTTTAGGGAAATAGCAGGAGGTGATGACTGCAATTATTGATAGAGCTAGATAAAATATTTCTTATGCAGACTACAAAAAGAAAGGGGTAGGGGTAGGGAGGAGCCAACCAAAGAGCCACTCCCTGAATTCTCAGCTGCAATGTATATGATCTGTAGCATCAAACATGACTTAAGTCCCTGAACACTTCCTAAAAACAAGAAGCTTTTTTATTTCAAAACTACGCCATTTTGTCCAATGTCTTCCGCAGCAGCAGCTGCTTGTGGACAACTTTAGCCAAAACGATACTTTCTGAGAGCAGAGAAGAGCGGAAAAAGAAATAACGCAATGAGCATTCCCTCAAACAGCTGTCTCTCCCTTCCATTTCAGTCAGGAGACAAATATGCATCTCCTGAATGAACAGAAACGAAGGTACAAATAACCCCTTTTCCATCCAACTTCTCACACACTTCTTTGAACGTAACTTTGTTTCTTGTCCTGCCAGGCTCTTTGTCAAGGAAAAAAAAAAAGGAAAAAAGAGTAGAAATTATGCTAAGGACTAACTTTCTGATGTCATGAATTGAGTTTCGCTATAGGATAATTCATCCCACTTGCCCATACCCTCAGCCAGAACCAAACCTGGATGATACAACAGGTCAATGTATTTACAGTGATGCTCAATTTGACACACCACTTCCAGGATGATAAAAATTCAACTACCAATAATTTCCTAGCAATTCAAATAGACCCTACACATTTAACAGGTCCACTTGCACATCAAACCAAGTTTTCAACCTAAGCTCCACATGCATACAAAAGGAGCATGTATGCACTTTACATGTTTTTTGTTGGTTTTTTTTTTAGGTTTTGTTTCATATGATTTCACTCTGCCTTGAAAGGTAGCTGGTTAAGTGCCGATCTAACTGCCATCTCCCTTGTCTCCCCACCTTCCCAAATCCTCCAACCGCAGTAGCGTGCTCAAGGATGTCAAGCTCAGCGACTCCCTCCTTGCACCTCTTCTGCAGAGTCTCCCAGCTCAGCTGTGCAGGGGTACTGGTCAACCCATCACAGCGGGCTTTCCTCTTCCCAAATGAGCCTTGGAAACGGCAGGACAGCATCTAACAACACTTGCAACAGCCGTCACTCTACTGCCGAGTGAGACTCAAGAACCACCCTGCTGTAACCCCAGCTTCCCATGGTGGTGGAGAAGGCTTTATCCACAGGGCCGGACTCTGGAAAGCCACATACACACTTCCTCTGCAAGAGCCAAGGGCAGGGCACAGTGTCTTAGGCTGAACCCATCATTATCCTCTCCTTCCAGGAAAAAAAAAAAATGCCTGTGCCACATCATTGGCTGTTGATGAGCTTCACCTCACACTGGTGATGAGAATAAGCCTGCAAAGCAAATAGCCAGTTATAAACAGCAATTCTCACTCCATTTCTCCTCCTTCTCCACCACCCTGCCTCCTCTTCCAGTATCTGCCTACACAAGCATATTACTTGTGTTTCAGAGCAGAGACGGAGACTGTTCATTTATAGTGAATTACTTGAGAGATTTTCTACTGAGGAAGAAGACTAAATAAATAGTATTAGAGAATCTCAGTACTAAGACAAAGGTGATAGCTGTGGTTACTGTGCTGAACTATGGAGGTCTTCATTGTGTGCAATAATGGCCCTAGACAGCATGTGGGTGGCACACAATACATGCTGTCCTTTACTATTCATTACATAAACCAGTTTGATTTTCTATATAACAGATAAATATTTTGCTGTCACTTAGCAACCTGCCCTGTTCATTGATTTTCTTAAAGCTTAAGTTACTCCAAGTAAAACAGTGTCTGTAAGGATTCTGTTTGCTGTCACTCAGCACAGACTACACTATGTACATACTCGTTGTGCAACAATTCAGTGCCTCATAGAATCAAATATTAGATTTCCAAAATCAGATAATACATTTACCAAACAAGTTCATCATTCTTTATAATCAAACAAGCACAACATGGCATTTACCCTTCATTGGTCTGACACTTGTTTAAAAACCAGAAACACTACCAATAATGTACTGGTCATTCAATTCCACTTATAGGGTATTTCACTGTAAGTTAGAAATATTTTCTGTATCATTAAGTCTGAAACTTTACATATTTTCATTGTCTGGAGCATCATATTCAAAATTCTTTGACAGGATTGTAAAACATTTCACAAGGAACAGAGAGTTTGGGGGTTGGTTTTCTTCAGGAGTAGAGGGGATGGGACAAAAATCACAGGCAGTAAGCAAAGGCCAAGTCTGATTTATGTGAAGCAATTCAAGTGTACCACACTGACTACCAAAATATAGAACCAAAGACAGCTTCCAAAAAGGTCAGATTGGCAACCTGAGAGGAAAAGAAAATTAAGTATTTTGATAATGAAGGGGAACAAATATTGGGGGGGAAATCAGACTCCTAATTTTTGGACAAAAGAATGAAAAGATATAAAGAAATGCAGAAAAAATTAACTACTTAGAAGTTCCTCATAGCAACGGTAGATTTCTTTACTGTTGAAAAAAATTGTCAACCTTTTACAGACTATGCCACACTAGGAGAGAAAGCATCTGCTACGTATTTGTCCCAAGTGCAGTAAATATCACACCCAATAAAAGCTATCTCTGAGATGAGGTTGTCAGCGCAGCTGCAATCATCTTCTTTGTACCTACTCCTACCATCTGAGATTTGCTGTAGAGCTTAGCTGACAATCATCAGCTAGATTTGTATTATTGTATTTGTTTCTTCTGTGCAGCAGACTTCACTGATCTCCTCTCAGTCCTGAGTGGCTGCATAGACATGCTACAGCTAGGCCAGCTGTGTTTTGCCGTCCCTCATGCCACCACTGTTTGAGGCCACCTCCCATGCAGAGTACACAGTGGCACTACAGCTTTACTTCCTTGAGGTTGCCAGAGGCACAAGGAGACCAGTCATGCCTGAAAGCTACGCAAGCAAAGCTTCCAGCCAAGAAAGCTGATGATGGCTCGTGCGGGTGACCATGAAAATTATGCCTAGCAGAGATGCACACAGTGATCCTTGCCCTGGTGGGAACCTCAGCTACTAGTGCCTTTCCAGAAATGAAAACTGAGGGAAGTTTAGAGGTAACTGCTGTTAACATGTGAGTAGATGTACAGCTCTGACTCACAGCGTACGTCAGCAGTTCAAACTGTGCTGGACTGAATGGATTTGCACCACTTCCTACAGCATAGCTCCTGTCTTCCTCCTCTGCATCTACATCATCTTTTCCACCCCATGTCAACTTTGCACCCCCAGAACTATTTGTCAGAAGAACTATTTACTCCAAGAAACCAGCTTTCTCATTTTGCAAAACTTCTCCACATATAAATTAAGCTACCAGAAACAGCTTTTTCATACCTCAGAAGTGTTGCACTGAAGAGCTTTGTTTGCCAACAACCTTACACCAGGACATTTTGCCAGCAAACATCTCTAAGTGTAGCTGAGGAGGCTACAGCAGAGTTGCTTGAACTAACGGAAGCATCAGCAAAATACATGTTCCTCCAACCTACTCTCATATTTCCAAGGGTGACATTCATGTTCCGGTTTAGCCCACTTTCTAAGGAGACACTGTGATCATACAACCCTTCCTTGGTTGTGAAAATGTCAGCTTTTCCCCCCCACACATAACTTCTGCATGCACTTCTCAGTTTCTATCAGTTCTAAGAAAAAAAAAATGTGTGGAGGTTTCACAGATAACAAGATTTTCCCTTCTCTGAAAAATCAAATTAAAATAAAACCCAAATTATTCTTCTCAGTGATGGAAATGCAAGCAAAACTAAGAGACTGTAGTTTCTGTTTCGCACCTGGCAAATACAAGTTATATGCCCATCACACTCCGTGGCAACATGTTTCAGGACTAGTTTGGCTTAAATTCAAGGAATAGAAAGGATAACAATAAAAGTTGGAATAAAATCCAGAACAAAGTATCCATTTTATTCTGGGTTCTGATAAGGTTTAAAAAATTATTTCACCAAGCTAAGTAATTTTACAAAATATTTTCCACAAAAATTTATCTAGTTTCATTGATAGGCAGAATTGTGTCCATACTCCATCTACCTTCTCTGTGAGGGCTGTGAAACAGAAATTTAGGATGCATGGGACCTCTAGAATTCATCTAGTCAAACCTCCTTCTCAAAGCAAGGCTAGGTCTGAAGATAATCACGCTGTTCCAGACCTTGTCCAGACAAGCTTTGTGTATCTCCACAGATGAAGATACTGCAGATTCTCTAACCTGCTCCAATGCTTTTTCTGAAGTTCCCGCCCAGCCCCCTAATATCTTGTCAGAAGTTCCATGTTGTGGCTTCTGACTATTCCTTCCTGTTCTTTTCTTGCGCACCTCTAAAAAGAATCTGGCTCCATCTTCTCTGTAGCCCTGTTCCCCTCAAGGACTACAAAATAGCAGTTAACCTCTTAACCTTCTCCAGACTAAACCAAACCAGACCTCTCCACCACCCCTTGTGTATCATCTTTTCCACCTCTCTAAGCATCTGAGGGGACCCTGATGGACTTCTTCCAGTTTGTTGATACCACTCTTCTACTTGGGGACCCAAAAATGCATTGAGTATTCAAGATGTGGCCACACCAGTGTCAAGCAGATGGGAAAATAAATGTAGTTCCCCTGACCTGCTAGCTGCACTCCTGCTAATGCAGCTGAACATGCAACCAGCCTTCATTCCCTCAACTCACACTCTACTTGGCTCTCCATCAGGATCCCCAGGTCCTTTGTGGCAGAGGATGCAGCTAGTCAGTCCCTTGCCTGTAAAGATGCATGGGGCTCTGGCCTTAAAGTGGGGCTTGGCTTTTCTTTGTGCTGAACGTCTAGAGATTTTTGCTGACTCATTTGTCCAGAAAATCAGGAGTCCCCTGAGTAGCGGCCCTGCCCTTCTGCTATCAAGTGGTCCTCTCAATTAGATGTCATCTGAGAATGTGCCGAGGCTGCCTTCAGTTCTATTTTCCAAGCCCATCTATAGAATCATTTAGGTTGGAAAAGAGCTTTAAGATCACCGAGTCCTACAATTGATTACTATACTTGTACATCAGCATCGTTTGGTCAACCCACCTGTACCCTCCCCCAGCTCATCATCCCAACAGAAAACATGAAAATACCACTTCTTTATGGAGACTGGAAAAATAAATTGACAATACATAAACTGCAGCACAAACAGTTATTTTGAACTAAAGCCTTCTGGCTTCCCTAGAACTAGATAGGAGCAGACAGTCCACATCACTGAATCACTCTTCAGGTTAAGGGCAATAAATTCAGACTTAAAAACTATCTCATGAATTACATGCCTTCAACTCCAACTAACAAATTAATGTTGTGAAAATTTAACATGTATCAGCACCTTGCCAAAGTACATTGTAGGTACCAAAAATCGTCTTGGGGGACTAGACAAGTATATGGAAGAGAAATCTACCGCAGATTATATGCACAGAAATGCTACACACTAAATACAATCCCCACTCCGTGCCATCTGGTATAGGAAATTCCTGAGTTTAATATAATTATGGCAATTACCACATACACTTGCTCCATTTTCAATCTCCACCTAGACTGGATCTGATTAAGGCCACTGTTAGAAATAGTGTAGTTGGCTAGATGGACTGTTTTTCCGATCCAATTAACAAACAGAAGAAACTAAAGAAACAGAGGTAAAGCCTGGCCTGTAAGGTCATTAACAGTTATGTCGTCACATCATACAGACACACATACTTTACACACACAACCCAGTTTAGCTATGGTATGGTAGAACTAGGATGCTTGAAGAGCCATAATACTAATGACTGTAGAAAAAAACAAAAAAATAAAGTGCTAACCCAAGTGACCTTCAGTTTTGTCTGGCAAGGACACCACTGCTGCGAAAGAGACTGCAGCTTTCAATGAGCTATCCAGGTACTATCTCATCTTGTACACTTCTATTTGTCACATATTCTCCTACCCTGGAAATCTGTAGTGGGAAAAATTTCTACTTTGAAATCCTTCCCCAGCCTCTCAAGATGAGCCCTCAAACATTTCCATCTCCTACTTTTCAACAAGCCTCAGGAATCCGTTTATCGCAAACAACATCTAGACACTATCTGAACAATAAATACAAACATCTGCATAGCCATCACAATAAACATCCTCTGTGACAGACACATCCAAATCCCTGAATACATTTATTTCTCAGCACATAATAAGATTTTGAACTAGCACAGCAGACATCTCATGAAAACCAGAGGGATGAAACTAAGCAACTGCACACGGCAACCAACTCACACAAACGTTTCCTTAACAGCAAAAAGAGCACTTCTCCTGAAAGTGTCCCATCTCTGACCTCCCAGCCCCATCTCTCAGAGCTATCTCTGGGAACTAATTTTCACAAACTCATGAATCCAAGAAAGTTTAGTTTTGTGCTGCATTATAAAATTATACAAGAGAAATGTCCAGTAAGTAGGTAAAAGCTTTATTACGTCCTCCTCAATACTCATGTACGCCTTCCACAACTATCTGTTCTCTAATGCAGATTGACTACCGTAACATAATTCAATGCAGAACAAACACCCCCAGCTAGCAGTTAGCTCTGAAATTTTATGCTTCTGTCTCAGACTTTAATATCTCACACACCTACAACTCCCTCCCCTTTTCCCCTCTCCCCCAATCATACAGACCAGTCTAATAGAAGGTATTAATTTTACCCCACAAATCTTGTTCTCCTTACATCCAAGAGCCCTGATTGCTACAGCATTATTCAGCATCAGCAGTCTAATACACTCAAACAAAATTCTTAATACACCACTAGGTTTTGCTTATCAAGATATGCAGGAGACTCTCCATCAGCTGAAGACTTAAGTACAAAGGAACATCTTCCCAAACCAAGTGTTCTAGCAGAAAGAAAGGATTTAAAAAAGGAACGACAGGATGCGTTTTTATATGCACATAATTAGGAAGTCAGACTAGATCATCACAGTCCTTCTGGTCAGTTTGCAGAAGATTCTCAGGGCTTAATTTACACAGCTGAAACTACCAGGTGAGCAATACAGATTTTGTAATGACATCTGATTGCAGCCTTAAGCAGTACCTCACTTAGTTTCAAATTCACAAACTGAAAAAAAAAAAGCCTTCCAAAGGGGATGCAGAGGTACCACATGATCCTTGAGCATATTACAAACATGTTTTGTCAGATGTCTATGTACACCAGACTCAATTATTCATTTCTATACCAAAATACATAGACATACTATCCAAATTTACACACTTGGTCATATTGGCCGACACATCTGAAACACAAGACGAGCATTCCACAGTCAATCTCATTTCAGTTATACATACCTATACCATACATGACTATGGTGTCCTCTTTTGTTGAAGTGTTGTTTTAGTCTGTGAGAGGTTTACACATAGCACTCAAACATCTGTTGACATTTTTTTTCCACAGCATATTTATTAACAGGTAATATAAATTCATCAATTAGTGCAAATTTACTCAACTTTCTGGAAAAATGAACTTGTCTCAGAACTGTATGCTATAACATTAAAATGTAGAAGGAAAATACAGTATATAGATCTAAATATACAGTTTTCACATTCTAAATAAATCTGTCAGACTTCACACATTTCTTGAGAGGCCCAAGAGATTGGTATACTAATTCTATCCAAAGTTATATTTCCCTGGGCAATCTTTATATAACTAAGAGCCACAAGAAAACACTTGATTAAAATTCCCTTAAAAGGAGAAGTACTCAAAAAAATCCCCCTAGAATATCACAAATAAATGGCTGTCCACTCTGTTTTAGAAGTTCCAAGCAATGGGATCCTCATAATTGTTAAATTGGGAAATTAAAATGGTAGCTAACAGATTTTATTGTCAGGCTTTTCCTGATAGTGATTCAGAACTTTGTCTTTTTTTGCTGCATTTTAATCCTATTTCAAGTGCTGCCTTTTGCTGTGCTAAGTGATTTCCTGTTTGGTATGTTTTCATATCATCCAAGCCTTTTAGGATTTACTTCTGTTTATGAGCATCTTTTTCCCCTCTCATCCTTGTTCCTGTGCTTTTTTTTTTGGAGGGAAGAAGCAGCTTCATACATTAAAAAGAAAACATTTGTTCATTTTGGTTTTTGGTTTTTTTGTTGTTTTTTTTTTTTAAATAATCAAGATTCTGGATTCTGTTTCCTTTTTTCACTTAAGTACTTCCCTCTTCTTAACCATTTGAAATGAAGTCGCAGTATTTGGTATCACACCACCTACTAATTATCATCTAAAAATCTCATTCCTAAGCGTTAATTTTGTCTTCCCTTGTGAAAATGCCGTATAAAGTAATCCAACACAGATGCTCCTTGGTTCTCACGAAGTCCTTCTGTGACCTGACAGGTACAATTCCCGTAACTGCTGAGCTTTCATTTGGTCTCCAGCACATATGTGCTTGCACATCATATGACTTGAGTAACAGACAGTATGTTAACATTTCTGAGTAAAATACATGGTTTTGTCACCTCTGCCATACAATGTGCTGGCTAAGCTGGAGATCAGCCCCTTCGTGGCAAAGAGCTGTGGTGGAGAAGGGCAGCAGGGAGGCCTTGACCCTCCCGCCTTGGGAGCCCCATGGTGGCTGCGTGGCACTTGTCAGCGCCCTGTCTCCTGCCTCCTTGATCCTCAGCCCAATCCTCACCCACTGACGTGACTCCCTGGCTTGGCCTCGGACCTGGCTCTTCACCATAGCCTTCCCAGGGGACCACGGGACGGAGGCTGACCCTGAACACTGCCTCCAGACACGATTCTGACGCTGGCTGCCTGCCGGCATCCCAGCTTGCCTCCCCTTAAGGGTTGGCCTGTCCCTACTGCTCCCCAACGTCCCCTTCATTTCCTCCCGCCGCCCTCAAAATTACCCCTTCCCTAGCAATAAGCTGGGGCCTTCACATCTGCTCTCCCCTCTTTCCTTACTCCTGCCTCCAGCTTTGGTGACCACAGAGCTTCTAGCATGCTGCCCCCCATGTCACCTCTCCTCCTTCTCTTCTGGCAGGCATGCTCTCAGCAGAAAGGCAGAAGAACACCCTGAAAAACAACCACCCCTCAGCCTCATGAATAAAAATGTACCTTTAACATTCTAATCTACGTTACTCAAAATACAAGCAGAAACTACACCATTTATAACATCTCCCTGTAGATCTCTATGTCCACCCTATGCAAACTGTATAAGCTATTCACTGATGTTATCAGAATAGCTTTCAAGATCTTCAATGATTTGTTTCCAAACATAACCCATGCTGTATCTTTGTCTTCCCATTTTTGTACCATTTTCAAAATTTTGCCATCTTTCAGCTTTCATAAATCAATTTTCTCCTTATGTATCTTCTTCCTCACAGATGCTTCAGGGACGATGCAGAAGATTTCACCTTCAGATTCACCTCAGCTCACATGCACAAGCAGATCTCATTCAACAGCCTCACCCAAGCAGACGACCCACGCAATTCTCTTTGCTTCTTCTCTCACCTCAGGTTTCACTTAGAAAAAGGGACTGGTGTTAGATTGTCATTCTGCTATCTCTCCCATGGTTGCCAGGTGTCAACCTGGGTCTAGTACAGCCTTCCTCAGGGGCTCACAATGTTATCCACACTCGAGGCCCCCTCTCCTTCCCTCCCCTCCCTCACTGCCCATGGATGGACACTGCAGTTCTCGACCAGGACTAAGAATCTAAATCAGCTTCAGCTCAGTCCTCCTTCCAGGCAGAATTTTCTCTTCCCTCTAAATAATCTCTATGATCCAACTTCTCCTACATTCAACACAAGCTACTTACACTTGAGTTATTATTTCAAATTCTACCTAATGAGCACAGTACCTTCCAAAGACGTGATTATTCACCACTGCAAATACCTGCTCCTTTCTTTTGCCATGAAAAGAAGGTAGATAGTCGATATATAATTCAGTCATATCACTGGTTTTACGCAGATGCATTTTCTAAATCAATTAATAGAGAAACTTTGGGGTTTAGGTCCCTAATACTCTTGTATCAGGATATTCCATTAGGTTTTCAAAACAATGTTTAACTAAAAACTTCATGTCCTTTACAGTTGTATCCCAGCAACTCATTTCCCATACATCCCTTTTGTGCAAGCAACAGGGACCATCAGACACATTGCAATGCACAATACAAAGTGTTGAGAGAAATTTAATTCTGTGAAAATAGAGCATAAAAGTCAGGAGAAGTCTGGCCTTAACCTTATCACTTATCCTACTTAAAAATAAGGAGGAATAAAGTCATAGCAAAATTCTGCTTTCCCACAAGAAATAGTACTGGAAGAAATCACCTTTCAATTGAAGTTTCAACTTAAAAAAATCTCATCTCCAATTATAAATCAGAGCTAAGATTTACATCAGATTTCAGTATCACTAATACAGACTTAGAGGAAACAAAAAACCAAAAGACAAGTTTAATTAAGGTGTTCTCCACTGTGCAATAATGTTAGCACTAATTTAAAAAGTTATTAAGATGCACTTATTTCCATAGAAAGTTATTGGCAAAATGTATTTCCTTTATTGCAGTCTTTGATGCCTTCAGGGAACAGAGTTAAATGGCTGAGTCAGTCAGTAAAACAGCAAACCAATTCCCTTACATCACGTTCTCCTCCATGCTCTGAATATTAAACAGGACAGAATATTGAAAACAAAAGCTGACTGTCTGCCAGTTGAAACATGACTACGTACCGTGCTGGATGCATTCATAACTTGCGCTCTCTTCAATGAGTAAACCAAATGAATCACAACAAATAACGAGGTTGTACGGTATAATACTACAGATTTGTTTACTCCATACATGTATATTCAACTCCACAATAAATACAGGCAGTTACTAAAACTGTCCCAGGAAAGAATTTTTTTTTTAATTTGCAATGTAACAAAGACGATCCGTCAGTAACGTTACCTCTAAGGTCTTCATTCTTACTCTGCACAGCGTACAGCAAATATGTTTTATTTCCCTCCTCTTTTTGTACAGCCTCCATATATCAAATAATGAAGAACAAAGGCCTTAAGACATTCTCCAGTGTAACAATCCAAATAATCAGGTTAGGCAAAAAGTTACTTCAAACAGAAGTACTTTCATTACAAAAACATGTGAAGCTGAAGATTTACCTATGATTAATTTTTTAAAAATATGTTCTTTTTTATATTCATGGCAGGATTCACCAGTGTTTGCCAGAACAGCCCATGCCTGTGAAACCTCAGTATTTCCTTTTTTATATCAACAGTCCACACATGCCTGCTAGGAAGTGAAAGTGCAGTACACCTGCGGGAATGACGCTGGAAGGAGAAAAGTGACAGAAAACCTGACAGTCCTATACTATTAATTTAGACTGCAATAATTCCCAGGGCACACTGTGGAATCAGGTTTGATAAAACACAACAAGAGACCAGCAGGAAAAGGCAACAGCATAGGATGCAAGTTGGGTGGAGCAGGGACAGGCACGAGATCCAAGCAAGCGAATCAAGTTTGAGCCAAGTTCATTAGGTTGTCACTTGCCAAAGCATTTGGGTAGAAGAAACAACTGTCCTTTGACTTTATCGATAAAGTAACCCAAATGCGGAAGTCATTGTATAGCAACAATATCCTGCTGACCCTCAGCTCAACCCAGGAATCAGCCAACAAGTGATCATGTTCATGTCCTCTTCTCTAATGTTTGCTAGAGATCAAATCACTTAAACCAGTCCCAGGGTTTCTTCTGGAATGACGCGACACAGCAATAAATGAATTCCATTTTTATCACCTCCAAATTTTAACTCGTACAAGAACATTTCTTTGTTCAGATGATAGTACAGCATCTAATAACTTTTTCAGATAAATATATTACTAAGTCTAGAACTCTTATAAATATTCCTTATTAGCTTGTCACAGATAGTTCATTAAGATTTGAAAGGGAACTGGACTGACACAGTATTTTGGGGTATGTGCATTTGTTAAGCTCAGTGCAGAGGGAAAAAAAAATTGAATCAGATCAAGATTAAATAAATATTGTAGAAGTCTTACATTTCTGATTAAGAGCTAGCTAAAGAAAATAGACAAGGAAAGGTAACACACAGTTACAGGAAATCTACTTGTAAGAAATATTATTAGAATTTAACAACCCTTTATTTAGAAAACAGCAATCGAGGGAATACAGTCTAGAAAAATAATATTGTAAGTACAGTTTGGTACCTGCTTGGTTACTAAACTGCTTGGATTTTATGTACACAGTAAACAACTTTTAAACAACAACTGGTTTTAAAACTTTGAGCGTATGAAGGAGAGGATGGAGTCTGTCAACCAGCTTTTACACTTGATGAAATCCCTTCACTATTGACATCCTAACACAAGACAATAAAACTTTTAATCACATATTGTGCTTAGTTTCTGCTTACACTAGGACAATTTACTTTATAATGTTAAGAAATAGAGTGGGAAAAAGACATACACAAATGAAATTGGTTAGTCATGAACAAAGAGCAGAAGAGAAGTCTGAAGTATCAGATTCACCAGAGTTTCTGGCATTCAAACCAGCCAGCTGCAAGGCAAGGACAAAGCTCAACGCAATCTAAGCACCAAGGGGCAATGTCCTGTGCCAGATTTTCATAGAGAAGTACAAAAAGGAAGAAAAGAAGGAGCAAAGAGCTTTAAGAAAAACCCTAACTGGGTACAACAGCAATCAGAGACTAGTCCTCAGAGTAACATGGGCTGCAGGTAAGTGAGCAGAGATGTGGCCTCCTACTTACTTGAGTTATTCCTGAACGTTCATTAAAAACCTGCTGGGAACACTTTCACTTTGGCCTGCTGAAATTCATTCCCAAATTTATGAAGTGTAGAAATGGAACCAGTAAACTCTTCTCAATTTACCTTTACTTCTACACTGACAAGTATTTGCAGTATGATGTGCTTGATTAACATATTACAAGATATGGTTCCAAGAGTCATTTCATTCCCTTAAATTGCTACCATCCTAACATACATAAAAACTAGGTATCCAAGTAATCTAGGAGGAGAAGTAAGGAACTACACATCATACAGCTCTTGGAAGATAACACAGGCACTACCGCTGATACCCAAAAAACCATTTTACGTTTAAACTAAAAATTACACCTTTGCTTTCCACCTAGTTAAAAAATCTCAAAAACCCTGGAGAACAGAAAATCTGTGAATTTTAGGATTACAGGTGGGGGTTGTTTTGTTGGTTGGGGTTTTTTTTCCTATTAGTCAGTGGAGCTGTTCCACTGACTGTGATATGGGAAACACATTGCCTGACAGGAGTTTTTATCTTCTACCTCTAGGATGCCCCTTTTATAAATCAGTTATATCAAAACATCTTATTCTAGATACCACAAAGGAGAAAACTAAAGCGCGATCATTCCTTTCTCTTCCCAAACATTTGATCACAAATTTTGCAATATGCACATAATAAACTTAAAAGGGTTCTCCGTTCGCATTTTATTGCCTTAGCCTTCTACAACTCTTCCTATTTTTTCCACCCTCACAAAGAAAAAAGATTTCCTAAACAAAGGGGGAAAAAAGGAATGAAATAACAATGTTAACTGTTTTCTGTCTAGTTGAAAGAGTAGAGAGAGATAATGAAAACAAGCAAGCATAGACATACCATAATTGCCTAGGTGACTATCAACAGCTAAAACTACTGGTTACTAAAACTAAAACGAAACACTGGAAAAATTTTTGCCTCCAACACGCTAAGCTATTAAGCAATAATTTAAGCCTTCAAGGGCTTCATTTACATTACCAGCGGCACCTTTGCAACTCCAGCTGTGACAAGAGCCCATATGTTCCAGTGCACTGGCATGTGGCATTGCTACAGTCCAGCTTCTTCTCTGTTTCGACAGTCACATTCAGTTCCTGGTTCTAAACCATGTCACAAAACAAGCTTGCCCCACCCCTCCCTAACTGGTATACCTAAGCATACTTCTTTCTAGGATTTTCCTAGCAGTTGCTTATTTGGGGCAATGTTGCCAAAGCTCAGTATGTCCCACGCTTTTGAGACACATCTGTTTTCCTGTCCACTTCTGAATACATCATACAGTTGGTATGCATATGCCCAAATAAATCAATCCAAAATTTCTTGGAAGCATCAAGTATACTGTGCAAGTACACACCATTTGTGTATTGCTCATGCACAAAAATCACAGAAAAATTTAGGATGGGTGGGATCTGTAGATATCATCTGGTCCAAATTCTTATTCAAAGCAAGGTCAGCTATCAAAGTTGCTGTACTACAACTACTACAGTGCTCAGGGCCTTGGCCAGTCCAGGTCTGCACACCTCCAGTGGTAAAGATTCTGCAAAATCTTTGAGCAACCTGTTCCAGTGCTTAACCACACTCACCATCAGAAGTTTGTTTTCCTGGTATCTGGTTGGAGTTTCCTTTGTTGCAACTTATGACTTTTGCATCTTATTCTTTTGCTGTCCGTCTCTCAGAAGAATCTCCATTTCTTCTATACCACTGACCCCATTTTGAGACCATTGTTCATGATTTCTCTACGTATCAATAGCAAAGTTATTCATAAAAAAGATAAACACTGGAAGATATCCAGGCAGAAAAAAGACGAAGACACACAGGAGATAGCTAAATGTCTTCTCCACATGTGATTGGCAGAAATAGGAACACTTGCACAGTCAAAAAAAGTAGCAGCAGTCTTAAGTACTTAGCTGTCTGAGAGATACTGCACACATTCAAGTTTCTCTGGGTAACTTGCCTTGCAAACATCTTTGTATCCTTTAAAGGTTCCTCATCTCCAAACCATGCTGGCAATAGCAGAAAACATGGATGTCACACTCAAGGTACCACAAGCAGGAGATCCTGTGCTAAGGCCCTTAAAAGTGCATGCATACATACATTGATTCTACAGTCTCATCTCTCCTGCCTGTACCAGAAACTGAATTTTTAACGTAGTGTTTCTCTATGCAAAGTAGTTTAACAAGATTTTCAAAAGTGGGAAGTCACAGTATATTGGAATTATGGGTGCCAATGCAAGCTTTTTAGCTTAGAGATTGCAGTCATCCTCCAGAACTATGCCTTACAGATAGTTGAAATTCAGAGTTAATTATGCTGAAATTGAAACTTAAGACTAAAAGCAAAAAGCATGATTAAGGCACTCACAGTTAGCTATTCCTACAACATCACCCAGAGAAGAAAAAACAAAAAACATGATGAATCTCCTGTTTCTATTAGAGTCAGATCAAACTCACTGGGGAGCAAATATCAAAGCATGTTTGAAAGCACTGGTTATTGCATGGTCCACAGCAGAACAAGACAACTGCTCTGTAGATGTCTTAACTGTGTTTCTAAGAGTTACTAATCCCATTCTACTATACAGCAGTGATTTTTTTTCCTGAAGGGGAAAAAACTGCAATACTTTATTAATATTTTAGAAGTAATGTCCTGACTGTCAAATCATAGCCTGTACAGTATGAATGGGGAAAATAGCTGTGGAGCTATTTCTTGTGGGAGGGGGTTGCGTTTGGGAGAGGGGATGCTGTTTCAGAAGAGTCAAGTGCTTAGCCTAGTTATTTAGAAGTATGACTTACTTGGATTGCTAAATATTGAGTCTTCAGGTTTCAGTGACCTGATGCTAGAACATTCCTGTTTATTTTATTCAAGACTAATTACACTCAAACTGCAAAGGAGTTAAAGGAAAGACTCCCTAACGACTTAGGTCTGAAGACCCAACCTTACATAAGGCTTCTCCATCACTGACATGATGGCAAAAAAAGTGTTAAATTCTTACTGATTTTTCAAGAACTTAAGTTTCATGTTCTACCTCTGTGGGCCAGATAAACAGGTGAATATATTTTCTTCCAGTATTTCTGGGCATCAGTTTGCCTAAAAACCTTCATGTGGACTCCTGTAAACAACAGAGCACCGTTTAGTTGGTATTTTGTATACACATTTGAAATCTATCATCCTGGCCAGAGAAAGAGTATGTTCACAACTACAAATTACATTTGGTCATACATCTGCAGCACTGTTAGCTTATGTCAACTATGATAAGAAACGTCTTCCAAGACTCTCCATATATCAATTCAGATTTTTTTTCCTGGTTCATCAATACGTAATTCCTTACCACCTTCTCCACTTAAATGTGGGAAGGAGAACAGCAAGTTCTTAACTGGTATAGTCCAAGTGAGTTTTAAGTCAGAGGCTGAATACAACAGGAAAGCAGACAAGCTTCTTATGAAGTAATCGAATCTTTCAACTGAGTTGAAAAAGGTACTGAAAGAGTACTGATTAGAACCTTCTAGTTTGCTTAAAACTACTTTCTGCCCTAAAATGATCCTTCCCACTCCTTCTGGTCCCTATCAGACTTCAGCCTTATGTTATTTGTCTTTAGTCCGTTCCACCACACTCCCAATTGATTTCCTCCCTGACTTCAAAGGCCAAACATCCATCCATCTTGAATGAGGCTCTCCAGCATCCATGACTACAGAAGAGTAGATGCCAACTATTTCAACACTGGCAGAATCTACCATTGAAAAAGGAGAAAGAGGAAAGTGTTTCCTCACACAAGCCCAGCAGGTCTCTGCCAGCACACAGGAAGGTAATTTCAACAGAAGAACAAAGATAAGCAAACGGTAAGAGAAGGATTGCAGCGATATGGAGAGCAGGAAAAGCCCTCACACAAAATGGTATGTTTTTGTGCTTTAATACACAGCCTCAGATATTTATGTCTCATCAGCGGGATGGCACTGTGTCCAGAAGACAACCAGCTGGCAGTACTGGCTCCTGCTACCTTGCCAGAGAGAAAACAAGTGGCAGAGGCAGGAATACAAGCTTCTGAAAGGCCCTCTGATCTCAGCAATGGAGTGAGCACAAAACCCCCAATTCATAACAAACTTACAGAAAGGAGGAAGGGCAAAAAGCATTATCAAGGCATTGCAGCCACTCCCCAGTTGAGAGCTGCCTATCAGTTACCACCACTTCCATACCAACATCCAACCAAAATCAACAATTTGAATACCAATGAGGAAAATAAATCTCAAAATTCAAGGGCTTGCTAAACTTTGGCTTGCAGAGAGAAGACAGAGAAAGAGGCATGATTATTTGAAAGCTGCACACACAGGGCTTGGTGTGTTGTTTTTGTTAAGGGTTTTTGTTTGTTTTTTTCCTCTGCTCTCCTATTTTTCTCCTCAGCATCTGATATCTTTCACAAAAAAAAAAAAAAAAGAACAAGAAGAAACACTTCACTAGATCAAATGATTGAATCTTTTTATGATTTTGGGCCAAAATGGTCTCCAGTAAAACTACATTACACCTATTTCAAACACTCAGTTTGGAGGAAAGAACTGATGACCATTAGCTAGGTTACAAGCCATCAGGATTCCAGTATTGCTTTTAGCTCTTTGCATAAAATAACACCCCCTATGTAGTCTTCTCTCATTTCAGTATTTTAAAATATTTGCTACCCCTACAAATAAGCAAAGAAGAAGTTGGTAATGATCTGTACTTTTCACTGCCTAACATTCTGTCCTTTTAGAAATGATACGCATGCAGTATCCCACAGAAGCTCTGAATCTCAGTATTATTTGCAGCAAATCCTTGAAGTTAAATCAAAGCCCTACACTTCAGATTTATTTTGTGCTTGCCCTGAAGCTTTGTTTAGATTCAGCAGCTATATACATCTGAAAGTCTCCTGGCTTCCCGCGTAAAAACTAAAAAATTGTGCGTGTATCAAGATGTTTAACCATACAGAGGACTAAGCACAGTCAATATATTCATAGCACCACCATTAGCCCACCTCACCTTCTGCAGTAACAGACATTTGCAGGCAGTTCACAGTATGTTCTCAAGAACTGGAATTCTTGTTCTGAGGTTTAAAATTGAGTGATTATGGAATATGTTTTTATTAGTTAAAAGATAAGGAACCGTATACTGATGTTTAAATTACCTATTCAAATCACAAACAACGAAGACTCAAAAAAAACCCAGAATTAAACTTACCACCTTAACTTGCCCCCATTATATCTATACATGCTACTGTCACACTGACTGACATCAGAAAAATAATCACAAAATATTTTTCTCACATGACATTCATCTTAATAAATAGCATAAACACAGACATATGTATGTGTTTGCCTTCTTTGCATGTCAGGTATCTATCTAGAAGACAGTTCCTACTCTGAGGTACCCCAGTGCCCCAATGACAAATTCAGCTGTTGACTGTGCAGACAATTAAGCTGTTTGATCAAAAGCTCAATGAAGTTTTATAAAAGTAATAGATCTTTTAATTAAGTCAGCAAAACTGCAATCAACTGACACAACTCTGGTTCCACAAATAGAGCATTTGTCGGGACAGAAGCAATGGGTTGTTCAGTCCCCAAATCTGATTACCTCAGTGAGGATGAGGTTAAGAATGCTCGCTGTATACCATTTGTTGCTGCAAAAATAGGCAGTTAAATAACTGATGGAAATCCAAACTAATCACTTCATTCTTTCTGTGATACGGTGATCTCACTTACACAGACAAAGCTGAATCTCAAGAGAAAGTTTAAATAAATAAGCAGTCATGGAAAAGAAGTGAACCAAGCAGTTGAGCCACGTATTTTCAGATCAGTCTTATTAACCAAAACACTTCTATTAAATCTGTTGTGCAAGACTGCTTCACAAATTTCTTAGCAGGAGATCAAGGGAGGGAAATAAGATCATTAGTATTCTAATTAATGAAAGGAAAGGATGATGGTTGATAAGTTTGGTCAAGCACATTGACTATAAAGGATACATACTAGTGTTGAAAGAAGCAGAACAACTAGTTAATGAACGCTATACATCCTAGCAGTCCAAAGAGGACAAGAAATCAAACCAAGTAACAAATTCTGAATCTTAGAAACTTGGTTTAGAGTTCAGATTGAAGACTCTAAGACAGCAGCAGATATTGTTAATAACTAGAAATATTTGTCATTATTTCAGAGTAGTCAAATTGTCCTCTCCAAACCTACATGAAACAGGAGTTCCAAACAGGATTTAACAAACTAAATACCTAATCTGCAACCACACATGCGATCAATCATGTTTGCAGTCCTGGAACTTTTAATTTGAAATATCAATTGAATCTAATCATGTAACCATCCATTGTTCCAATATAATCATAGACAAAATTTAGGTTGGCAGGAATGCCTGGAAGTCATTTACTGTAACCCCAGGACCAGAACAAAGCTGACTTGAAAGCTAAATCAAGCTGTCTAGAGCATTAACAGGGATATGGTTATCCAGGATAAAAGTGAAGGGTTTCTAAATTAAGTCCCATGCTGATGAATTGTTATAAGAAAGGTTTAAAGAAAAAAAAACACAATAAATTAATTCAAAGTTATCAAAAGAAATGGAATTTTGTCTGTCTAGTCAGTAATCTTAGACTAGTATTTAAAAGTCTTCCTGAGATAATCAAATTGATCCAGTATTTACCATCTCACATGTGTCTCAAGACACTAACTTTCCACTGTTCTAATTTGTCAAATGCATTGGAATCATGGTATGTGGTAGCTTGGTGCTTTCATAGTCTTTACTGTATAACATGGTAAACAAACACAGAATTGCCTGTTTTTACAGACTATCATAAACTGGTCCCCCTCCCCATCCCCTGCCTCCTTACACACTGAAAAATTCTGACAAATCAGCTAATATTCTGATTCATTAAAACTGGGAAATGCTTAAGAAAACATAGTTTTTACTCCTCCTTTTCTTCCACCCATGCTACCCCCAAAAGAAACAATAACCTACGAAAAATGGTGAAAATATATTTGATTTTATACTGAAAACATATGAAACTGTTAGATTTGGGAGTTCATGAGCTATTGAAAGTCAATGTAAAGTTTAAAAAATCCCCCAAAATCCAACATATACCAGCAATCATAATAAAATTGTAAATTCCCTAATATTACTACCTCAGGAAATGCTAGAAAAGGTTAACTCTCCCAGTTTCTTTGGGACATCTCAGTTTATAACTTCCTTCTAAGATTTCATAGAAGCATTTAGGGCAGAGATATAGGAAAGCAAAAGGTGGCAAGAAAGGTACAGAAACTGTACAGAATGTAAATTTGGGTGAAAGAGGTAAAACAACTAGCTGTGCCTTAAAAGAAGCAAAAATTGAGAGCTAAAATCAGAAGATATACCTACAGAACAGACAGTGCATCCTACAAGTAACAAATATGAATGATGTAAATATGGGTCACTTCTCCCTGTTCCATATGGGGATACAGACCAGGATTCAATTTATTTATTTTTTTTATTGACAAGGTTGGGGGGTTTGCTATTTCTATTTTCCTGGAGAGGAAAAGATTTGAAACATACAGAGAACAAAAAATAGCTTCATAGCTTTCAAGCCTTAGTGTTTACATCAGCACAGGTAATTCCCAGTTTTATTTACATTTGTGCAGGAAAGCCCCACTGAAATTTAAGATCTGCCATCTTCTCCCATCTTCCTAAGACATTGCTTAAAAGGACTAGCCTCTACTCCAGCTGCTACCCCTCATTTTATCCCTACAGCAGGGTAGCATTACTATATAAGATCCTAAAATACTGCTCAGTGAAGAGAGACATCCTCCAGCAATTTAGGATGCTGATCAAGATACCACAGCTCCTGGGAAGAATTCAGACTTATTAGTCACTGAAGAGACATTTCTAAAGGTGGAGAAGTCAGTCTTAATAGAGGCTTACTGCTCTCTTGTCCTGGACAGGACTTTTTTCCAAAAGCATCCTTCCTTTACGAGGCAGCTTGCAGAGGTGAGGCTGCCTAATTTCCCAGGCAAGATGTGTAAGCAACACACAGAGAACAAAAAGTTAAATACTCTTCCTTCACTACAACAGACTGAACCGAGTAACTGATCATCTGGCTTTAGGATACAGTGGGAACAGGTCAAAGTTAAGACCTGATGAAAATCCAGACTGCACTGAGCAAGTGACAAAAATCTCAGGTTTATTCCTTTGTTCACAGTCCAAAGGCCAGCAAGTAACAGTGCAAACACTACAAGAATAAAAGGCTTCTGTATTAACTAAAGTTGATTTGACATTAATTATAAATTCCTATCAGTATGGCAAAACCAATGAAACTTTAGCAAGACAATTAAGCAGAAGTAATGCACACAGTGTGTAATGGTCTTACAGCTTCAGAAGGGAGTTGGTAAGAACCATGCACGATTTGTATCGGTTGAGTCAAGAGAGGCCCAGTCCCCAAAAATGATGATTTTCCTGATCAGTGTCATCTTTTTTTCATCTACAAGTGCTTTTTTTCACACAGATACGCAGAGTGAGCTCTCAGAGAAGGGCTTTTTTCCCCCCTACATTGCCAACACAGATAAAAAGCTAGCACATTACTGAACATTATGGTAATAGCAAAGACTGGTGCTAAGTCTTTTCTCAAGAGTTCTTTATGCTGACGTTTTCTACCTCTTGGAAAGAGGATTGAATTCTCTCACTTAAAAACATCCCACACAATTGTGAATATGTACATCAACAAGGGGAATTGCAAAATATTTGAATATTATTGGAATGATTGTATTTTAATAGCTTTTCCACCAGACGTAAATAGTATTAATCTTTTTTTCCTTTTTAAAGAATTGTAGGACCCCATTTTACATACATGCACACATGCTAATGGTAATACGACAGGTTTTAATATAGTGTCTTGTGTTAGCAGATGGCCCTTTGGTGCTGTGTCTTACTAGTTTGTTTTGCCCAAGAAATATTTGGCTACAGGAACCGCAGCATGTCATTGATTTTATTATATTGGTGAATTATCTCAGAGCCTGGTAATACAAACTGCTTAGGCAGTTACTCATTTAATTTATGTTTTGTTGTTGTTGAAGAAACCTCTTTGTCATTCCCCCCTGCTATCAGTCCTCTGCTATCACTCCCTTCTCATCAATCCCAACTGATGGTTTTCCCATGTAACATTCTTGCCATCAACTCATTTTTCCCGTTTCCTGTCCTTTTGGTGTTCAGAGTGGATTCAGCATCCAGCTCAGCTCACATTTCAGTCTGTGCCCTGGCTCATCTCCCTCCCTCCGGTCAGCACTGGTGACAGACTCCCTGCCAGCCACCAGGCTCTGGGACAGCTGCCAGCCTGGCTTTTCGTATGCTTATATGCTCCAGCGCCTCTCCATCTCGCTGTGCAACGCGAAGCTCAAGTCGAATGCAGGAGATGAGTGCTGGTGTAAGACCATCCTTCGTTCCTCACAGAGGCACCTGGCACACCAGTGGCTCTTCTATGCCCTTCTGTCAGCTGCCAAGACCATAGAGCACACCTCCCTCGTCTCAGCAAACACCATTAACCAAAAGCACATAACGCAAGCGTTTTGCACAAAGCAAGTGTGACATATTTACTTCTAAATACATCTTCTCCTAAACACTTTCAACAATTGCTCCAAACTAATTATAGTAGCTTAAAAAGAGAAAAAAAAAAAAAAAAAAAAAAGAAATCTACTTTTCAGCCTTATGTAGGTCATCCAGTGTTGGAACTTAAAACTCTCAGATCCACAACACAGTCGATAGGAATGACTGGAGGGGAAGCAGCATGTAGAGAAGCCCATATGGGCAACATATGCTCCACCAGGAAACCACTAACTTTGTGACAGCAGCAGAATTTTCAGGGTAAGAGATGTTTATACGTGGCTCCAAGAACAGAGTGTGGTCTAAAGGTGGCAGGCAGTATATCCAATTATAAAATATCCCATTAGAGTCATCTGTGGGAACAGAACACGCATGATACCCTGCTAGAATACTAAACAGCTAAGCGTGCTAAAACACACAGGCACCACTAATACAGCCAAGGCTTCCTTACATGAATTCGGTTTAGAGGCAGTGTGGTTGCGCTGGTTTTGGCTGGGATAGAGTTCATTTTCTTCATAGTAGCTAGTATGGGGCTGTGTTTTGGATTTGTGCTGGGAACAGTGTTAATAACACAGGGATGTTTTGGTTACTGCTGAGCAGTGCTTACCCAGAGCCAAGGGCTTTTCTGCTTCTCACCCCACCCCACCAGCAGGAGGCTGGGGGGGCACAAGGAGTTGGGAGGGGACACAGCCAGGACAGCTGACCCCAACTGACCCAAGGGGTATCCCAGACCATAGGACGTCATGCTCAGCATGTAAAGCTGGGGGAAGGAGAAGGAAGGGGGGGGGACATTTGGAGTGATGGCATTTGTCTTCCCAAGACACCATCAGGTGTGCTGGAGCCCTGCTTTCCTGGAGATGGCTGAACACCTGCCTGCCGATGGGAAGCAGGGAATTAATTCCTTGGTTTGCTTTGCTTGTGCGTGCAGCTTTTGATTTCCTTACTAAACTGTCTTTATCTCAACCCATGAGTTTTCTCACTTCTACTCTTCCAATTCTCTCCTCCCGTCCCAATGTGGGGGGAGTGAGTGAGTGGCTGTGTGTGACTTAGTTGCTGGCTGTGGTTAAACCACAACAGCGGTCCAGCCTTTTCTGTCTAAAAGCCAATATATATTAAAAAAAAAAAAAAGCATGGTCCATTTCCAAATCATGCCAATTAGCAACAACTTGTGTATTGTCAAATACAATGTTAAAGTCTACCCAAGTCCTTACCAAGAAGGCCAAAAAGCAGAAAACTTCCAAATAGTCCTTAGCACAGAAAGTACTCAGAACCACCAGCCAAGAGAAGATCTAGTGAGCTTGGGAAAACTGGCTGCTTAGGACAGGAATATGTTAATAATCTTCTATTCTTCCTTTAAAAGGTGATAAGTCCTACTTGTGTCACATTCAAATATGCAAAACTTAAAATAGGAAAAAATAATAATCCAGTTTTCACCAATTCTTTAGGAGCTTAAAAAAAAAAGCTATGCTGGGAAATACTGTTAGTATTGTCCTAATTTAGATAGGAGCTAAGTAATAAAAACAAAGAAAAAAGAAAAAAAAGAAAAATGCTCTGAGAAAGAACTGTTAGGTGGAAAAATGTGTAAGTGAACTATTGCAACAGCCAAAGCTGTTTTTCATCTCTAGGTAAGCTTCACTAGAGACTATGAAATCCAAATGTGAATCATATATTCTGAGCCTGCCATCATTTTTTATTTGATGTGCAGGAAGGTGTGGAGAAGTCTCCACACTTCCTATGTTGGATGATCACTGAAAGTTACAGAGCTATATTCTATTCAGAACTCAGCATGAAGCCAGATGTAAGCCTACAGCTTTCAACTGTAAAATGGGTGACTAACAGCTGCATCCCACAAGATAATAGTACAGAAAATCTTGAACAGTTCTGAAAGCATCTAAACCCACAGAAATACAGCTACAGTCTTTGAATGAGCTGGGATGTTTTGAGCAGAGTAGATAAAATAACATTTATTACTTTTTCTATGTTCTGCTTTGACTAGACATTCAAAGTTTTTCAAGCAAGCCTATGATTTTCTATGACCAGAAATTAAAAAGTGAAGTTAAGAATATTTGGGGAGCAGGGGGTAGAATCAGAAGATATTCTAAGGTAGCAATTTATTGTTTCTTTCATATTTCTCAACTTCTTGGATTGAAAGACTATGATCAAAGAGTTATCAGTGCAAAGACAACTCCAGTAACTCATTTCTTCTTCTTTTACAACCGATATTTAGAGTACTTCTTAATTTACTTATATTTTTCCACTTAGTATTAGGGAACTAAATTCTACTAGCTGAAACTTCAATGTATTAGTGCTTACATCACTTTAAACCACCTTGTAGCACAAATGATTTTACATATGTTTTATGAAAATATAAATCTCGGTTGTTTAGACAAGAAGAAAAAGCTCCTTATCAAATACTTCCATTGCCCTCTAAATACATACTACCCTATAAATGCACACCGCCACAACATATTAAGATATTTCAAGGCATTGCTGTCTTTCAAAAAAAACCCCAAAACCCCCAAACAACCAACACCAAAACAAAACCCAACCAATCCCTCCCCACCCCCCCACCCCCCACTGCATCATACCTGCTACTTCAAAAGCAAATAATCCTATTTTTACTACCAGTGCAACTTTCAGCAAACAAGGTCTCTAGGATTTAAGTCTATTTCTGCTCACACTACTGAAAGGACCAAAAGCATTCATACATGCAACAGAGAAACTCACGATCTCCTGGCTTACAGAAGATTCGCCAAAGATAGAGGACAGTGTGTGGCTATCTTCTCTTCTTACACTTACTTCTTTTGCCTCCTCTGTTTCCCCCTTACATCTCTCCCAAAACCACATACTTCATAGCAGAGCTCCTGTAGTGCATATTAGGAGCGTACTTCATGGATAGTACAGTATTTTAAGTATTCACACTCTTTGCCATTTCATTCATACACATACAGATACGCTTATACTATATGTGTTGGGGTGGCTCTACAAGTGCATGTAAGGGAATACAAGTCATTTCCCCCTCTTCTTTGCTTACTCATACAAAATGTACTTAAGGAGATGACCATTTAGTTCTAATCTAAGTGTTAACATAATGGAAAAGCAAAAGGAGTAGATGAATGGGAAAACAAGCAATTCACTAAATGTTATCTTGCTTAAACAATACATTCTATATGCGTATATATTCACAGCCTCACGGACCACCGCTCTCTCTTTCATAGACTAGAAAGTACTAAGGTCAATTATCCCTTAAAACTCTCTCATGCCAGTAAAGCAGATTTCTGGTTTGAACTTCAGGGCATGCAATGCATGCATTATGGAAGAAGAGTGTATGGAAGGAACAGCACAACACTATAAATTTTCTTTCCTTTCCTCTCCCATATCTTAGTAGTAAGCAGTTATAAAGCCTCAAACCATTATCTTAAAGGAAAGTGCTAGCTAATTATGTCTTTATCAGCATTTCTTTATATTCTACTTGCACAAAAGACTAAATTCATAGTTTGCATTTAAATGCAAATTACTGAAGATAAGCCAAATATTCAGAATTTTTAAGAAAAATCCACTTCCTAAAGAAAAAGAACCACAAAAAAGAAGCATAAGTATTAAGGAGCAGGGGACAATTTACTTTGTTTTTAAAACAAACAGATCTCGCTTACTTCTGAATGATGTAGTAGTTCATTTCCTGACAAGAACTTGTGATTCCAACTCATCATTTAATTACACAGCAACTTGTCTGGCAATAAAAACCCTGTGCCAGAAGTCCATAGTCTTATAGCTCAAAGCCTTCCCAGTGACAATTTCCCTCCACAGATTCAGGAGCATATGTTATGTCAAGACACATATTTCTAAGTTTATAAAGTTTTGGGAGAGCTTTCAGGGATTCAAACAGACAACCTACATCCTAGGAATTTTCTAGGCTCTGTCTTTTAATTTGAGCTAGAAAGGTAGGAGGAAAAATATAAAATCTTGAGGCGAGACTGGACAAGTGAAGGAACTCATTTAAATTCACAAGTTGAAAGCTCCCGATCCACTCAAGTAAGGCAAAATAAGACAGTCATTAACAGGAAAAGGAGACAGTAACAAGTGTTAAATTAGTGACTTTAAATGTTATTACGATTTTTTAGATTGCAGAAGGATTTTAAATACTTCTACAAGCACTGTAAGAAAAAAATCGTAACAGAGCAAAATGCATTTGCAAAAACTTTGTATGACAAACTAGGAGCATGAAAGTCATCATTAATAAGATACTACTTTCTTTCAGTAAATACAGCCTAAGCTTCTACAAGAAGAAGTCCCAACGACTCTGAAAACCCAAGCCTTCTCACACCTCATGACTGCTGTTTAGGAAGCTGGTTACATAAAACTTAACACAATACTGACAGCACATGCTGTAATGCTCCCCTTCTCTCCTTCAAAAGCCCAACCCAAAATATACAGCCAATATTAAAGGTGTAATTCATCTAATCTAACTGAGATGTCTTTGAAAATATATTTATGTCTGCAGCTGAACCATCAGCTTAGGCCCCTTCTAGTCAGTGGAGACAAACAGGCATAACGCAGTCTGCTCATCCTAACACAGATACCTACAGATGAGACAAATTGCAGCCCAGAAATGCCCGCTTTTCTCTACTGACAAGGGAAAGTGACCTGCAGTACACGCTCAACCGAACATCTCCACTTGGTAGGATGAATTCCACTCGTTCTGCCATACAGAGTCCAATTCCCTCATCCCTGCCATAACTACTAAAACTTAAAAATGAAAAAATAAAACAAGATAAATCCATTATTTTAAAAGTAAATGTAATTCATACATAAAAATCATCCTCCAGCTCAACAAACTGTCAGAAATGTATTAAAAGATATTTCAATTAAAGAAGCCATTAAAAATGACCATACTGTAAGTATCAAATAAAATCTTATCCAAATCCTAAAAAATGGGGTTTCCCTTACACTTATAGAAAGGTCCAGCTGAAATCACTGTATCTAAAAAGGAATCTCTGGTATCATTTGCATCAGTAAGCAATGATGGGAATACAATTCAACTCCTGATTTAGAAAGACAAATATAATTTGAAATGTTTTTCGGTTAAAATTCATCAACAATTTCACCTTAACACCAAGTTGCACTACTATATGTATTTGTGTGCTGCTCAGTTTTTAGCTGTACATTACCAGTGCATTTCTAATTGCATTTCTTTAGCTTCCTGATTCTTCCTGAAGAGGTTTTACCTTGTTTTACAGATGTAGTCTTCTCATAGATAATTTTTTCCCCTTGTTTTGTATTTCAAGTGATCACCTACACTAGAAAAGTTAAGGTGACTTCTCCAGCAAAAGGAACAACGTAAACTCACATCATGCGTCTGTGCATTGAACTACCACAGCTAAAGCCTGAACTTCCGACCATCAAACATTCTCTAGCAGTGGTTATCACTGGAAAGCATTAAGTCTTGTGTTTCTACATCAAACAAAGTTTTGAAGTCCCCTCCAAGAGACACCTACATATAGGAACTACAGTTTAACTTGCCAAAAGATTTTGGCATTTGTAGGATTGGGGTTCTTACGCTGTTTGGTTTTGTATGCAAACCCAAATCGTAAGGACTCAATTGTATGAAGGAAGTTACAATAATTCTTAGGATTTCTATTGTTTCAGAACAAAATCTCTCAGTGCTAAAGAGTGAGCTATTAAGAAACAATAAAACTGAGTTTGCGGCAAAATTACTTGTACTTCAGTATAGCTTTTTCTTCAAGCATATCAACAGTCTCAAAGTCAACTGGACTATTCAGATAACAGCGTAAAACACTAATTCCATTCCTTGTCAATGTTTCAGCCTGATTTTAATCAAAGGAATTTAATTCCTCTTTTCTGCAGGGAAGTACAAGAATGCATATAAATGCAAACAGAATCAGGCTCACGCGCAAACCTTTCTGTATGCTTGAATACCACACTATTGGATACACCTAGCTGGCTTTCTCTGCTATTTTGAACAATAAAGTGTCTTGAAATCCAGAAATACAACTTAGTTGCCAATGTACCCCGTAACAGACGTAGGATGTAAGACTTCATGTTGCCTGTGTCCTTGTACAAATAACACTGAGGTTAGCTCTCCAGGCGCTGGCCAGAGCTCCATCCTTCCCTGATTCTCACACATCTCAAGCGCTGAGCTCTCCCCTCCCTGCCACAGCCCCAACAGCCAGCCTTCTCCACAACAGCTTTACTTGTCTATTAGTTCTCAATGCCAGCCCAAAACTAAGCACTCCCTCAAGTGCATCAGGTGGGAGAGGAAAGAATAGAAAAAGCAAGAATTTCTGCTGTGCAATAAAGCGCCAAACCCCTCAGCTTTTGCGAAGAGGTGTGGTCCCCTGTTCTTCCTTCCCTGACACATTAAAAGCTAGGAGGGATGAAAGTTATTCTCTGATCTCCAATAGCAATACAGGGTCACCTTTAGAGACAGGGTGCTGCAACACAGCTCTCATTTCCCCGCCTGGAACCAATCAAAGCCACAATGGACAGAACATTTATATTCATGTTTTCTTTGTCTCCTTCAAGTAATATGTAAAACCTGAGAGAGAAAAAAAGAAAGTAAGTAGCCTCCCAAGAAACCACCAACTAAAACAGCTCTCTTATGTTCCAGTCTCAAAATTATATCCAGTTTGGGTATAACTTGTGGCACAGATAATGCAAAATAAAAAAAAACACCAATGCCACTGGCATGAAAAGGGAGCAGTGCCTGCTTTGTACCTCTGAGGGTCTAGCCTCATGCACAGGGAGGCCAAGCTTGACTTGCGTTCCCTCTCTTTTTAATATTAAAGATGAATCCCGAAGAACAGCAATAATTACCATGAAGCAATAACATTTAATAGAAGGGCATTTAAGTGACTATATTTATCAGAAAAGCTCTGCCCCCCACCTCCCAGCTTTTACCAGCAGAGAAAATAAAAATTAAATCTCTGTAAAGCCTACTGTTTTTTCCTCCTGCATTTTTTATACCAATTGTTTTGGTTTAAATAACAATTAAAAAAAAAAAAAAAAAAAAAAAGGAGTAATACAACAAAGGACCGTGCAGTTCTTGATTGAACACTACCGCTTTTCTGGCTGCCACGGCAGATAAATAAAAAGAGCACAATATGTAGTCAGCCTAGACCTAAAAAAAAAAACAAACAAGAAGTTAATTACATCTTTTCAAATAAGAAAAGGGGAAGGAAGATGGATTTAAATGTTATCAGAAGAAAGTAATCAAGATTATTATTCTACCAGAAAATATCCCAAATGCATAGAGAAGAACAAAACCCACAAATAAATAAGCAATCACTGTGTTGTGTAAGCGGACAGTTCACTTCTCAATAAATCTGGCTCTTCTTATGCATGACTAAACATAGTTACATAGATGTTTTGCTAGGGTAAAGGAGACTGAGAGCACTATATTGGAAACCCCCTTAATTGGATCACAGGGAAAAAATTTCAAACAAATTTTTAGGCTGCAACTTTGTATATATCTGCCTGCAGTGATTCCCCCCCCCCAACCAAGCCAATTCAGCAACCTCCAGAGGGGCGGCCCAGGCAATGCCCACTGCTACCAGTACAGGTGTGTTTCTTGGAAAAGCTGTAATACCTCTGTACATTGAGAGAGGATTTTGGAGCATGATGAAAGAATGTTGCCTGTGTCCAGAAAACGTATTTTGCCATCTGCATAAAACCAACCTCTGGTTTTAGACAAGCTATTGTATTGGGCGTCCGTGGCGAGGCGCTGGCAGTGGGGGCTGCGGGGCGGGCGGCCTGTGTGAGGAGAGGCCGGGGCTGCCCCGTGCCGGACACAGCCGGTTCCAGCCGGCTCCAACCCGCCCACCCCGGGGCACCGCTCAGGCCCACGGCCACGGATGGGGCGCCTCAGGGAAAATTTAGTTAAGAAAGGGCAAAACGCCACACAGCAGCGAGGAAAAAAGTGTGAGAAACAGCCCCGTGCACCATGGCCAGAGAAGGAGGCGGGGAGGAGGGGCTCCAGGCGCCGGAGCAGAGATTCCCCCGCAGCCCGTGGAGAGACCGTGGTGGAGCAGGTTGTCCCCCTGCAGCCCATGGACAACCACACTGGAGCATGCGGTATTTCCTGAAGGACTGCAGCCCCTGGGAAGGACCCACACCGGAGCAGGGCAAAACTGTGAAGAGGAAAGAGCGGCAGAGAAGAGCTGTTCTGGACTGACCACAGCCCCCCATTCCCCTTCACACTGTGCCACCTGGGGCGGGGGGGAAGAGGCAGATGAGTTAGGAATGGAGGAGTGATAATGAGCCTGGAAAAAAGACGAGGTGGGACCGGGGCAGAAGGCATTTTAGTTTTCATCGCTGTTTCTTACCATCCAACTCTATTCTGATTGACAATAAATCAAATTCATTCTCCCCAAGTCATGTCTATTTTGCCCATGATGGTAACTGGTAAGTGATCTCCCTGTCTATCTCGCCACACAAGCTTTTCCATCTTATTTTCTCCATGTTCTATTAAGAAGGGGGAGTGAGAGAGCAGCTGGGTGGGTGCTTGGCAGCCAGCCAAGGTCAACCCAGCACAGCTATAAAACTCTCATTTCTGTCTACTCAACTACGTTTTTTGCAGCCATGTGCCCTGAAACACCTCCAGAAGCTAGAGTCTCCCTCTGCAGCCAAAACCCCAAGGTGCTGGCCTGCCCTCTGACACAGCTAACAAGCCAACACAAGTTATAAGGGAAAACTCCAAACAGCAACGCTGCCTTTGCCAGTCTTTTCCCCCACTCTCTCAAATCAATGAGATCACCCTCCTCAGCTCAGGGTATCCTTGACACTAGGTACTCAAAGATGGTAAAATACAAGGTGGCCTGATGAATGAAGAAAGGAAAGAGAGTGGGAGGATGGTGAAAGGTTGGGAGATTACAACTGGGGCAAACAGGAAACTAGAGCTGGGGCAAGTTGCACAACGAGGCTGGGACAGGACCTGGACATAGCACAGGGAGGTTGAAAAGGGACAATGCAAGGAGACGAGACTAGCAGGAGAGCTCTGTTACAGCGTGATTCTTACCAGGAAAGCAAAATTAGTCTGGAAAATGAGCAAGAACTGGGTCAAAAAAACCCCACAAGTCAATTTGGTGAAATATGGAGGGCTGCTGTTTGCGTGATGCCTGCCTTATGGCATATGCTTCAACACGTGGGAAAAGAGCAAGCACTGGCAGAAGGGAAAGGGCGTCCACCTGGCTAAACCAAAGTCAAATCCCAGCCTGTGCTCACTGGCAGCAAATTGCTCCTTCCCAGCCACGTGGGCAGTTTTGCACAGTGCTCTTACTACTGTTACATCCCCTGTGACAGGCAGCAACCAGGCAGGATGGCAGAGGGCTGCCCATCAGGCATCCCAAGGGACAGAAAGAGGGGCCCAGCAAATGCTGGAGCAGCCTTAGAGCACTGCAGCTTGGCTGCTGCATGAGGCTTCCCCCACCAGTGCCTTCTGCTGCCAGGTGGCTGCAGCACAAGTCACACCATGCTCCTGGCATGATGCTACACAGAGGGCTCCAGCAGCATGGGTGCACCAGGGTGGTGAGAGGAATTGCAGGGTTTGATGGACAGCCAGCCCCAAGGTCCAGCCTGGAAGCAGTGATCCAGTAAATAAAGAGTTAAAATGTGGTCAAAGGGTGAATTTCCCCAGCAGGAGAATGGGCAGAACCAAATCCACACCAATACATTGTTAAGAGTCCTTCACCACTTCCCAGCATAAAAAACCCTACAACCAAACTATCAAGATAACAGGTTATCATTTGGAAGTCATCACTGCAGTTGCATTGAACCAGGACACAGGGAAATACCAACAGTCTGAAGGAAATAAACTCAAGATCATTTATAATGAAAGCAAACTTGCAGCAGGTTTGAAATGTCTCCCTTTGCCATCTGTAGTTCCACATTAATTAATATTAAATCTTTCCCAGTACATTACCACAAACAGATACTTCACAAAAATCTTAAACCGCTTAGCATAAACTGTGCAATTCAGTAAACACAATGGGAAATGTTACTGCACTGAACATTATTTGTTTTAAAAAAATTCTTGATAGCCTCTAGTAATTAAAATAAAACTTATTATTAATCCAAAAATATGAATGCAACCCATACCATGAATTACATAGGATTTTTTGACGATACATCAAATTCAAGTTTTTTCTTCAGTTTTCACTTGCTTCCATTTGTCCTCTAATGATTTCAGACTCCATGGAAATGTAATGGTGAAGGACATTTGGTAGGTGACCTTTGAGTTTTCAAGTAACTTGATTATTCATCACTCTGAGTGACATTATATACTAACCACTATTTACATTTGGTCTTTGAGCGGCTGTGCTCACTTACATATTTTTGAAATACAGCATCTTTCTCACCCCCTAGGATTTTTTCTTTTTTTAAATGGAGTCCTCTACAGATAAAGAACTACTTAGGAAAAAAAAACCCACCACACAGTAAATTAAGTGATTGCACTAAAAATGCCTTTCTGACAACATAATTGCTGTACTATCCATGTGGAAAGACTGCAACACCAAGAAGTTTCAGCGTCTTAGTATCTTTTTTTAAAGGAGCTTACTGTGTTTTCAAAGTCATTTATTTTGCCCTGAAGTCATTCGAAGGAAAACGAGAGATCAAGATGGTATGAAAAAGAGGAATGCACGCAGAAGAAAGAGATTCACAGATGCTCTGCAAGACACTTGCAACAAGGTTTCTGGCCTTTGAATGAAAGTTTTCCCCTTCTGTCCCACAGCCCATACAAGTCTCCTCCTGCACCCAACTTCCCAGCCTCTCAGCTGCACACTATTCCAAGCAGAGTGAAGACTCCACAAATTGTACACCAGATTTCCCAAGACCGCAGCTCAGACCACCAGCCACACCCTTCCTAACTTCTAATACAGTTAGGAGACTTCAGTCGTAGGACTATGCCCATGTTTGCCAGCAATGTCATCTTAGCTACAACCCCTGATACAGTTTCTCATCTGCTTTTTCACTGGCATTCAGGTCTGATGTGAGCCAGAACTCCAATAAATATTAATTTAGCTATTATGGTGCCAATTTCTTCTTGTGCTTTAAGTCACATGTAAGTCTTCTACACCATCTGAAGTGCTGTAGACCACTGTATTACAAGTAGTAATTATCTGAAAGACTACATCTCCACAATACTTTTGTTTATCCCTCTGAAACAGCTCATTCTTTTCCATCCCTCACCTAAGTGAACTCTTTGATAGCAAAGAGTTTGCACAGCAGACTACTAGACAGCACATCGAAAGCATCTCTACCCTTGAGAGACAAGTAGCAACACTGATGGGAGAGCGCTTACGAATTCTCAAGTGCCAGATCTCAGAAGGATGTTACACTTGAACACAAGATTTGCGGCAAACAAAAAGAGAAATCAATAGAAACGCTACATTATGCCTATGGCATGCTTGTATAAGAGTCTCCTCTAAGTAACTGCATCCCCATGCTGAAGGCAGAACATTGTTACAAGCATGAGTTCAAGCAAACAGAGCTGTAATTCAGTCCCCCCCATAAGTGTGAAGCCTGATTTCACATCCGTAAGGAACAGGAAGCAGCTCCAACCCCAGAGCACCAGGCTGTGAACGTGCTCTGGCAGGGTCGCTGCTTTAACTTCTCCAGTCCACATTCCAGCTAAACAGAAGCCAACAAAAGGCTCAAAAAAAAACCCCAACCAAACCACCCCCCCAAAAACCCACCAAAAAAAACATCCAAGCAGGGAGAGATATTAAACCTAGTGCCAAAATTACTTTTCCCCATAGTCAAGGCAATTTAGAAGAAATTACCAAACAAAACTATTTTTTCCCCACAAGGATCTGTGAATAATATTAGGGTTTTGGTTTGGTTTTTAAACAAAAAGCCATATGAAGACCTCTGAATATGGCTAAGACTTCATGAAAGTAGGCATTTAAATTCTGACTTTTCTGGTTTTCTTTTCAAGAAAAACATTCTATACCGTGGCTCCAAAATACACTCGTCAAGCCAACCAACTTGCAACAACAGTGGTATGTAGTAAAGAGAGAAATACACAATAATTTTAAAAAAAAAAGCAAAAAAAAAAGCAAAAAAAAAAAGCTGTGCAATTTAAATGACAAAAGGTACCTGATTTCAGCTACATTTAGATTCTGCAATGGAAGACAGTCTTCTATGAATACAGGAATAAGTCAGTCAAGAGCTCAATACAAAAACTTTCCAAAGCTTTTCTGACCAGAAATTCCAGCAGAACAGTGCATACCTATTACAGCGTCCCATGGGTGATACAAGTGAATGCAGTTCCCAGAGAAGACGAAAAAAGGGATTGTGAGCTCCACAGCAGCACAAAGATAACAGACCAGAATTTGTCATGGAAGCAATCAACTACAGCACGATAACACGGCTTTTATGAAGTACTGACTTCATATTGAAGTATGAAGAATACTGAAGGGTATATTCCATCATCTTTTGGGTCTGGCAGATTATGGTCCTGTTCTCTAAAGGCAGGACATTACATAACTTTGTATTTTAGTCTTCATCTTTTTTAGGTACTTCATATGCACCTTCAACTACATTCATTAAATAATTCACTTTTACAGATGTCTTTCTCATAATGTTTCAAAACTCCTTGGTAATCCAACCTGGCTTTACAAGCTAGCCAGCTGAAAACAAAACAAAACAAAACTTATTAGAAATGAGTAAGTTTTTTTAATGACAATTCTGCTCTAACATTACTGAAATACAGAAATCCCACATCAAGATCTTTCTTGATATTAGAATTCATTATAATCTGCACGTCTGTTTCTTTGAACAGAACACTGATTCCCCAAGGTATCGCCTCTGATGTATAAGAAGCTGAAGCTTGCAGGGAAGCAAAGCATTCTCATAAAGGCATTATGTCTTCCTTTGAAATAGAACTTGAAACTTGCAAGTTTAATTTTCAAAAGCCCACATCCCAAGAAAGTTTGCTTTTAAAAACTGCAAAAAGGAGGCAGAGCTTCTGTTCTTATTTTAAAGGCAAACATTGGATAGCATGTTGTGAAACAATAGGAGCTGTAGCATGAAGTTATTATGAAAGGTTTCAGAGGCAGCAAGCTACCTTGAAAGGATTTTCTCTCAGGAGAATGACTGAAAATAAGATTAATACTCTTGAGAAAGCAGAAAGCAAACAAATCATACAAAGAATGAGATTCTGTTTTTCAAGAGAGTGAATTACCATAGATAGAACAAAGCTAAAACAGCAGCACTGTGGTAGCCGCTTCCCTACAGATAGAAGATTTGAGAGACCTTTTCTAGGACCACTCAATTCAGCAGGAGAAAAAAGGAAGGGAAACTCACCATGAGAGATTACTTCCTCCTTCAAAACTGTTTCTGAAGCCCTAAAACCAGGAACAGGCAGGCAACCAACACTGAACAAGAAAACAATTAAAAAAAAAAAAAAAAAAAAAGCTAGTTGCTGTAGAATAAGGCCCTTTTTCAGGGGAAAATAATTGTCACACAATTGTTTATAAAAAAATGCATTTTACTATATCAGGTTTAATATAATGTGATACCATATTAAAAACACAACTGCTCTTTTCTTGAAATACAACAGAGCAAGTTGCAAGAGATATATAAGAGATACAGGGGGAAAAAAAAAAAACTAATTGGGACAGATAACTATCAACATTAAACACAAGACAGGCTATAAAAAAATCCCATACTTAATCAAATAAACGTACTTGCTAATTGTAACTATTTTATTATATCTAAGTACAGAAAAGGGTGTGTGTCCAACTAACAGAACACTCATCTTTATTATAAAGTCAAGTGTACTGGAGTAAAATTGTCTTGACTTCATATAGCATGGAATGCCTTCGAACTTAAGGCCTAACTGTATTTCATGACTGCGAAGCATCCCAGCCCACCAGCTGAGAAGTGCTTGTCTACAGCAGTGTACTACAGCAACACTGATATACACATGGAAACGAAGATTAAAGTTGATAGAGAGAAATTCTTCTTCACAGAGTTCTTCAATTCCCATTGGATCAGAAACTCTTAAATCCCATCACCTGGCCAAAACTAAATGGGGTAGCTTCATCTTGGTGCTTGTCCCAGTAAATATGGGGACGTCATTTTGGGAAGTGATATTTGTTTTCTTAAGAGAAAGCAGAGGTTTTGCAGGGCTTCCCTCCCTCTCCTTCCCTTACATGCAAGCAAAATAAAGTTGTGTGAGTCCTAATGACTTTGGATTCGATGAACTCTGGTCTTGAAGAAAGAGATTCCATTAAAAACACAATGTGGTAAAAATGCAGCAGACCAAAATGAACACAACACCCAAATTCAACTCTAGATACAGTTCATTATTGTAACCAGTTTGGCAACACTTCAGGATGCAGGATATATTTCCTTATGACAGAGTCACATGGACATTCCTTCCCACAACTTGGGTTGCAGCCATCACATCCCAACTCAGCACTTCCCACTAGCCAGAGACCCACACAGCTGTATCCTACCTACACTGCCTACAGCTGGAGAACTCAGGGTGGGAAACTCTTCTCTAGACCTATGAATTTTTATTTTTTTTTATTTTTTTTCCCCCTTGCAAGAGTGGTCAAACCCCTGAACAGACGTCCAGAGACATCACAGTCTTTATCCTTGGAGGCGTTCAAATTCCTCCAGACACTGAGTGGAGATCCTACCCACGCAGTCAATGTAGCCAAGTGAGCAAGTCACCTCACTCTACAGCAGATGCCTTATAAATGGCCCAAATGAGTGGATGACCTAATGAACAAACTGACAGACACTATTCTCCACTGATGAGATTGCCACTAACTAAATGGGAGGCCAGATAAGTGTGCCCAAATTTACAGATCTTACTGAACCTGTCCCCTTCCCAAGCTCTTCTTTTTGCATAAGCAAACCAATCTCTCCAGTTAAATAAAAACATTAAAAATAGCTAACTCATTTCTGAATCACTGGTTACATCCATGACAATATCTGCTACTTCAACATTACAGCACTTGAGAAGTAATAAAGCCTCTTCATGCATCAAGTGAGAGAAATAATCCTACTGTATGGACAATTCTGTAATTTAAAATAATTAGGTATATTCCCTGCACATATTCCATTCTTTTATTTGTGAAATATATGAAGGGTAGTTGCAGTGCACAGTAGCATAAGGAACACAGATTCTTTTATAGCATGAAGGACACAAATATTGTACAGTCACTAAAAGAGTGACATGAAACTTTACATCTCTCAGTTTCCATCTTGATGCACCATCACAGGTTACAAGACACTCTGAAAGTGGAGCATATTATTACCCCAAAATACCAGATGTTTCTGGCATCATGACAAGACAGCAGCATGCTCACAACATCCACAATAATCTACAACTTGTAGAAAACCCACACTGAAGGGGAGTAACGCTTAAGTACCAATGCCTCTCTTACTTCAGAAAATATATTCTGTGTAAGCCAAAAATTGGAGGTTGTCATAACAGTATTTCATGAAGTATTTAATCATAAACACTATCAAACAACAGAAAAATAAGGAAAATAAACCAAGATTCTGTGAGCCTTCTGTAAACATCACCTCATCTTTTGACAAGGGAATTTTTCCCCAGTATTTGATCTCCATTTCTGCTAACTTTCAGAGCTATAGGAATAATGCATATTCAGCTAAAATTCCTAACCAATAACAACCAGATGCAGGACTTTCAGGCATATTTAGTCACACCATGTTGCTCCTACAAACAACTGCTACAAAATAATCTAAGAAAAAAAAAAAAATTATTACTATGTTGCTTACATACAATGAAGTCCCAGAGTCACATGTTAAAGAATAAATTCACATTCTCCATGAGCCATCTGGTTTAAAGCCAAGTATTTTTCTCCTCCACCCAGAAATCTTGTATAAACATAAGAATAGTACATTACTGTTCTTTCAAGATGAACACACCTAGCAAAAATCAACAATTCCCTCTAAGGCAGATTCACAAACACATTTTATGAGGATAAATTTGCAGCCTGTCCATTTCTGACAGCAGTCAGAAAGAATACCTATTTCTGGACAGGCAGCTGATAGAAATAACAAAAAAAAAAGAAGGTATTTTAGAATCTGGTCATGGGCTGCAGTTGCCACACACCTAATTTTCAGTGCAGTTGCTTCCATTCATAGTGCTATGACCTCACTCAAACAACAGTAAAGTCCTTTCATTACTTCCATGTTATCCCACTGCTCTTACATCACAGGCCAGTTAGTAATTGCTCAGCTGTATATCAGCTCAACAGGCATTTTAAAAGTCAAATAACGACAGATTTGCCTCCGACACCTAATGTTTGATAGCAGTGTTTAAATTATCCAAGCGTTTCAGAAGCTTGTCCCTTCTCTAATATTGAATTTTATCTTTACAGTCATAAACAGTAGGGTCCCATCCACCAACAGTTTTGTAATTCCTATTAATTTGACTAAATTAGTATCTTCAAAGCAGAAGAGCAAAAAAAATGGAGAGTTTGAGGTGGTTTTTTTATTCATGGCTGACCTTCAGAGGCACTGTTGTCAAAACAGGTGAAATCAATTAAATTCATTTTTGAAAAAATATAAATTAAGAAACATTATACTACCCAAACTAAAAGTATACTGAGTTCTGAACAATTATGCCAAAAAAACTATCTTACAATTTTCCTTCACTAACCCTCCTGTAGCCTCCTCTTAAGTCAAAACTTTCAAGCAATTGTGTCCGTCACTACCAGTAAGGGAAAATCCAGATTGCCTTCCCCAGAACGAATTATTCGGCCTTTCATCTGCCCGTCCTTACGCCATGTATTGACTTCTCTGCTAATACTCAGCCTGATCCTCATTCAGTCACCCCAAATGGGAGATCTGCAGGCTCTGCTCGCACACCTGAAGTTCTCCCCCAAGCCACCCACTGGAGCGGGACAGAAGAGCTGTAACCTTCCATCTCAGGAGGATTTTTTTGCCTGCAGAGCAATCAGACTAGCAGTTGCACCAACTGTCTAGCAAAGGATAACTGAACCTCTAGACGAAACTGAGGCACCTCCAATCTCTCCCCTTTCCTGACAACATTAATTCTCTCCTGCAATGACAGTTAAGAAAGGACATTGTATGCATCTTCCTGAAAATAGAGACAACTAGTGTATCATCAACTTGCACATGCCTCCAAAATTTCTCATTCTGATTACTACTGGGGACCGTGTAGAAACTCACATGCCAGCCATTTTACAGTTTCTGCCTGTTTTCCTCTACATCTTATGTTTAGTTCATAGGTACCTTTTACAGAATCTCGCAGTGCTGCTTAAAATTCAAGATTTGCTGATTTCCTTCAGCCATGACACTTAAGGGGTCAAAACCATTTCCACCCTGTTTCAGACTAAGCTAGTTTAGCCCAGTACTCTGCCTGTGACAAAGGCTAGCACCAGGTTCTCTAGAGGAAGACACAAGATCCTCATGATAGACTGGAGGCAATTTGCCTTAAATAAACATTTCATCCTGTAATAAACAGATAAGCTTAGACCTTCAGCCATGAAGTTCAAGGGCCTTAAAATATGTTTTGATAGTAATTTAAAATGAGGATAATCTAGTCCTGAATATTAAAGTTTTTTGAAGGTAGGAAGAAGTTTAGAAATAAGATAAATGCCTTCCTCGCTCAGACCAACAGGCAGGAAAGATCCTCCCAGCACCCACTGCAGAGTGAGCAGAGGGCTTCTGTCCAAATAATAACATATCTCACACTGAGGTGCATCACTGAGAACAAACTGCACAGGTAAAAAGCCTTCAAAATATATCAACCAAAGGAATAAAGCTCAGAAAGTGCCGGATATACCAATCCCGTTGCAAAAATATTAATGAATAAATGAAAACACCATGAGATAAGTGATAAGAGATGGTTTCCTCCACTTGCAGGATTTGTTTAGTTTGGGGTTTTTTGTTTTAAAGACAAGTTACCCAAAGTTTTAGTCACCAACTCCAGCAAGTTATTTGCTGCCAGATTTGCTATTCCTCAATGACAGCAAGCACAGCTGAGAAGACTTCCCTCCTGGAAACTAATTATCAAAATCATAATATTCAGATTACATTATCTCAACTATTTCATTAAAAATCAGGAGTGAGGATGGGAATTGCACTGCTGCAAAGCATATCATGAAACATCGGCAGCTGCAGCTGCATCCTGTAATCTCATGGAGTTTCAAGACAGCTGTGTTAAAGGAAGACAAGGGACACACAAACTTTTACCAGAAGTGCTCCCCACTTCCATCAGGAGGTCTTTAAAATACCACTTCCAGGGAGAAGCAAACTAGTGAAATAAAGGGGAGTGGGGAAGTCTCTCAGTCTAGAAACAAACCCAGAAACGTAGACGCAAGAGCTGACTAGAGACAGTTAAAAACTAGCAAGTTTTGAGTATCATGATAGTCCATGCTCTTACTTACCTATTTTAATACAATGGCTGGCTCCATAGCCATACCATGTTGTGCTCCTCCAGACAACTAGGAGGAGCTGACGTTTGACGTCTGCACGTTGTGATAAAGACAGGAACCCAGGGGCTGGGGGACATGACACTATTTAGCCATTTTTCAGATCTGTGTAGATTAGGAAAAAGTATACAATTATATCCTATTTTTAATTCTGCACCAGTTATGATTTAATCACCTGATTTCTGCTTAAAGGAAATGGCCAAGAACATTTTCTCACTCTGCCTGATGCTGGCAAACCTATTCAAGAATGAGGCATTTAAATTAAAATGTTAAAGTTTACCAGCCTTTTTTTTTTTCCTACTGCCTTATCATTGCAGAGTGGTATGATTATTCTCAAAGTCTACCACTTAAAAAGCTTAAGGAACAATCTCAGAAATGTTTACTTCAAAGTGTTGCATAATGTCATTATTAGCATTTTATTTCAAATCATGACTCATGGATATTCATTCTGAAAAGCTATAAAATAAAAGGAAGCATGCAGTGAGAGACCAAGGCAATAATGAAAACAAGAATGGAAATCAATAAAGAGAAAAAGAACTAGAGCAATGGGACCTGGACCGTATCACAGACCATAATTCACTGGTGACTAACTTAGACTGAATGCTAACGACTGAGTGCTGGCAGGAACACATTTGATCAAAACCTACCTGACACAGTGCAGAGCTCAAAAGGCAAATCAAGCAGGTCTCTCTGAAACTACTGTAATTAGAGCTTAGCAGTGTGGCCATTTTTTGTTCCCTTCTTAAAGGGAAAAAGAAAAAAAAGGAAAAAAAAAACCAAAAGAAAATAGTCTTAAAGCTATTACTCTCTGTAAATGCTTGGTTACAACTTCACAATATATTCACAGAGCATCTACTTGTGCAAAATCCCACTGAAATGAAAAAAGTTCACTTGCTCGCATTTCCTAAAGGCCAGAATTTGAGCAGGGCATTGTAGGCATGTGAATGGGAAGAGGTTAAGTGATTCCAGGACAGCACACATATTTAATAACATGAAGGCAGATGAGATAACATCAGATGTTTGAAAGAAACAATGAAAGGAAGTTGGCTGAAAGCCTCCCAGCCTTCCCCACTGACAACAACTGCGCTCAAAGACAAGCCTAACAAAAACGGGCCAACAGGGGAATTACTGGAGTAGAACGAAAGCTGTAAAATCCAAAGCCAAGGGAGAATAAAGATGCTTTCAAACACGGACCACTACAGGTCTGCATTTATAAAGCAGTTCATCCAGGTGATGGGGACTGCTGCCAGGGAGCCCAGGGAAGGAGACTGGCATCTCACCTTGCACCACAAAGCAGGAATACAAAGGTACGGGCAGCAAGGACAAAATCCCAAATTGGTAGGTTAATATGCTTCACTGCCCACTTTTGCTCGGTTTGGCTGGGATAGAGTTAATTTTCTTCATCTAGCTAGTATGGGGCTGTGGTTTGGATTTGTGCTGAAAACAGCATTGATAACACAGGGATGTTTTCATTATTGCTAAGCAGTGCTTACCCAGAGCCAAGGGCTTTTCTGCTTCTCCCCCCACCCCACCAGCAGGAGGCTGGGGGGGCACAAGGAGTTGGGGGGGGACACAGCCGGGACAGCTGACCCCAACTGACCCAAGGGGTATCCCAGACCATAGGACGTCATGCTCAGCATGTAAAGCTGGGGGAAGAAGAAGGAAGGGGGGACGTTCGGAGTGATGGCGTTTGTCTTCCCAAGTCACCACTATACGTGATGGAGCCCTGCTGTCCTGGAGATGGCTGAACACCTGCCTGCCCATGGGAAGTGGGCAATGAATCCCTTGGTTTGCTTTGCTTGAGCGTGTGGCTTCTGCTTTACCTATTTAACTGTCTTTATCTCAACCCATGAACTTTCTCACTTTTACTCTTCCAATTCTCTCTCCCATCCCGATGCGCGGGGAGCGACGAGCGGCTGTGTGGGGCTTAGTTGCCAGCTGGGCACACCACCAGTGAACATGCCTTGTTCATCTCCAGTCTATGGCCAAGAAAAAATAACCAACCACTCCCCTTCTCAGGTGTGTGAGTGAGTGACAACATCTTTCCTTCTATCATATTTAAACATTGGGGGAAGCTGCATCTTTCTCCTCCGAACAGCTTAGGAACTGTTTTAATCCAATGAGAACCCACTGATCAGCCACAGTTTACGTTCAGGGTTTATTTTCTGTCCTCAGGTCTTTGACTTAAGTTCACGCAGAAGAAAAACGACTACCTTACTTTGAAATAAACTCACCACTAAGTTCTTTGCAGGTGATTTTACAACAAGCTTAGAAACAGCTGAACTGTAGCTTTCTGCTTATGAATGAAGCAGTAAGCTGTAGGAAGAAAACGCAGTGTCTCCAGATGTCTTTTTAAACCTCTGATGCGTTGAGTGAGGTACCCAGTCAACCCATGAGTGTCTGAAGTGACACACACCAAATGCTTGCTCAAACTAGTAGGGAGTGGAAAGCCTGCATTTTTTTCCTCCCCAAAACACTGCATAATCTAGAGGTTGAGTTTTTGTTTGTTATTTTTTATAATATACACTTACTTTAGAGGGACTTTTTCTAACAGTAACAATTCAGTTTTGGAAAAAATAAATTGGACTAACCTTGTCATATGTAATTATCAAGTACCCTCCCTTCTCAGATCACCAGGAGTGGCTGAGCAACGGATCTTTAGATGCTCAGCAAAGGCCTTTCTCATTTAAGTCGTGAGTAAATTCTTATCTTTTATTCTGCAAAAGCTGCTTAAGAAGATTTCGGTACACACTGTGCTGGTAATTTATGTATCTAACCAAAAGCAACAGAACAGGACTCCTGATCTCCATCTCTCCCACTGTCACACAAAAAAACGGCACAGTGATTAGGAACATGCCAGAGGAACAGAGCTGACACTCCTGCATAGCTATTGCATAGTGAATTGGAGGGGGTTGGGGGGTGTCTGCTATTCTGGAGATGCAATTTCCTTTCCAAACTTCAGATAAAAAAGCAACTTTCAATATTTCTATTATTTGCAAAGTGACAGTAGAGGACCAATACTTAGATATCCTTCGTGTTTTGTGCAGAGGGCATAACAATGAAGGACTGAAGCATACAGAAATCAGAGCTTTCAGAGGGAGCAACAGAGCTTATTCCTTCCACCAGCTTCCAGTTCTGCACACTTTTACTGAGGCTACCGATTTAATCTGACAGGATGCCTCTTTTCCCCTTTCTAAAGCTCTTCTTCCCTCTCGTGCAAAGGACCAGACAACAATCCTGAACCAAAAGAAAAGACACATATGCTGTTCTGTAAAATCCAGTATAGTTGAGGAGTGTTGAGGAGTTGAGGAGAAATGGAAGAGAATTGTGGTGAATGAGGTTTGCTTAACTTTGTGCAAGTAAACCTCACAGGAACAAGAACCAGAATTTCAAAGTGATTCACTTGGTCCCTAGCACAAGCATGAGCACTGTTCCCAAGAAGCACAGAAATAATGACTGACCCTCAGAATATTTCGCAGTATGTTCTTTGTGCCAGCTTTTCCAAAAATTATAATTACTTAGAAGTGCTGAGGAGGATTAAGGCAGACAGGCCAAGGCTCCTCACAACTTTCTAATGTTGGGAGATGTCTGAATTACAGCACCACAGGCAGGATCAAAGATGAGGTAGACCCAGAAGTCACTGGTTGTGCTCTATTCAACCACAAGGTTGTGGGGTCAAAGGAAGTTAGGAAGGAAGCACTGATCTATGTCTTTTGTCGCTCAGAAAACCGATGTATATACATGTCAGTGGGTTTGAAAACAAAAACTTTGGCTCAAGTATGCTGGATAATATTTTAGAGGGGAGAATTAACTCCAAACATTGCAGCATAATTGCACCATTACACGGTGTCTGCTACAAGCATTCAAGTCATATGCAAAAGTGTAGTAAAAATTCACAAGTCTAGGTGCATTCTGTAGAGAAATCTGCATGTCCTGACAATTTAACCTCCCATGGTCAACAAAAAGCTTGACCCAACAGATGTTTGTTAAACTCTGCTCTGCAATGTGCCAAATGTGGCCAGGGCAGAATGCCAGAAGCAGCCTTTTTAGAAGCTTATTGGACGACCTGGAACTCAGGACTTTTGACAGCAGTTGGGCTAAAAACAAATTAAAAGGAAGGCACGCAGCAATGCTGCAACTGAATGCATATGAATTGTGCCACTGAACAGTCTTTGTTCTTTATCACTGCAGCATTTAATTATTTTGAGAGCTTGCTGATATGCATGGTTATTGAACATGAATCCAGTCTCAGCAGTTTGTATTTTGTCAGAAAGATCTTTTAGCCTAGAAACTGAGAAGTGATAATTTTTTCTCTACATCAAGAAATTAAGAGGAGTTAGTCAATTCAGTCATCTAGACTGAAGAGCTGAGAGACCTGAACAAGGTGGCATGGAAGTTCTTTAGAAGAAGAGTCTGAAAGTTGTCCAGCATTGCCCAAAGAAACCTGTTTCCCAAAGTAGGGCAGCAGGTCTCTACATTCAGAGGAGCACAGACTCCTCAGGAGAAGGACATAAAAATAAGGTTAGAATCAGGGTAACAGGGCAATGTCTGACACAGAATGGGAAGGATTAGTCATATGAAGTCACAGATTTACTAGAATTATTTAAAAGATAATGAAGTAATCCGTTTGCTTTTTATTCTTGCTTTCTGGCTAAAAGAATTCTGTAGATCTTATCTAGACAACAGTTAAGCAGTTGAGATACTGCCACAAAGCGGGGGGGGGGGGGGTGGAAATCCACAAAAACGTGAGGATAAGTGTTAAAGGAGAAATAGCAGGCCTCTAGAAAGGTAGCTGCAAAGTTCTGGAGGGCTGTAACCGCAAATTAAACATAAATGCAAAATTTCCATACTTGTTATGACAGAGAGAACAGGAACATGACATTGTAATCTTCTGATTTTGAAGACACATTGAAATTCAAGGCTGGGATGCACTAGCACACAGAGTGGATAGGAAAACCATATGGGAAAACACAGCCAGTGTAGGAGCTGTGGTTAACAGAAACGGGGTGAAATTCAGCATCCCATGCTTCAGGCCAGGACTCACAGGAACTTCTGTGAGATTTTCGTTCTCCTTGGCTGCTCCGAGCTGAAGGCTCAGATGCGCTGCCGGAGCACATCCCAGGCACCATGCTAACATGAAAGGTGACACGAGAAGGAGGGTGCGTTAATTCCAGCTCCAAAACATACAGAGAAAGGCTGTTAAGATAATCAGAGAAGGAGAGAGACTACTGCCTGAGGGATGGTTCTGAGCTTGGATTGTTTCATATAGCACAACGAGACACCATCCTCTATTAAATCCTTCAGGAAGGAAAAGCTGTTATTTTAACTGAAGGGCAGAACTGACAGAACAGCAAGTGCGTATAAAACAAACTGCAAATGGATTCAGTTGGGAAACAGAAGTCTCTCAACTACTAGAGCAAAGAAAAACAGTGGGGATACCTACTAACTGAAGTTTTACCTGAAAAAAAAGGGACAACAGGTCTCTCTTTTGGACATGAGACTGCCTCAGTCCAGGAGGTCCCTTCCCATTTGGTGTAAAACTACAATACACAGTAAGTTGCGTGTTGAAGACCTTCATCAACTCTGCAATAATTTTGCAATATAAGCTCTCCATCCCATGACAAAGCAATAATTTCATTCAGCCACGATACATGCCAGAGTGCTTACTAGGTGTGCCTGAGGCACACTGACTGTGTTAGCCTAGCTTACTACACGTTCTGTCAAAAGCAAAGCATTTAATTAAATAGGTATCACTAAAGGCACAAATACAGTAGCAGAGCTGTTTGTCAGCAGTGGTGCTATTCCCTAGTAACTATTTTGTGATTCAGAAAGAATCTTCTGAACTGGCAGGTGGATAAAATACCTGTTTTAACACAAGAACTATTGAAGGGAAACCTACAGATATCCTATTTGTGCCACCTTTCAGAAAAAGCCTTTATTTTTGTTTACCAAGTTGTATGCACTGTTTGCAAACACACACACGAAACTGCTTACAAGCCACTGCATCAGAAACAGTGTCCCTAACTCAGCCTATCTCAAAGCATCCACAAGTTTATGACTCGTCTTAAAAAAAAAAATTCTCCTGCATTAAATGCCATCCCCTTTTTAAAACTGTATTAGTTTAGTCCGTTCTGATGTTTCTCACTCTTCTGCACTGATTGCACAAATTTATTCACTTGCTATAGAAAAAAAACCAAATTATTTCAATGTTTTATTGGGCTTACAATTATTAGGCTTAAAATTAGCAAACAACTTACAAGCATTTTGATAGTACCCTAAGTGCTGGTTTTTTTACTTATTCATATGAATGACCGTAGTGAATAAATATTACCTGACACCTGCCTTAAACACACAAATGCAGATACTGCCCGAGGATGGGTTCACTCTATTGACAAAATGATCTAGTTTCTCACTCTGAATCCTTCACTCTTTTTGAAAGAAAAGGTTAGAGGCTACCTATCTTCTGATGTTATTATGCAATTCTGTCCATTTTCCATCCTCTCCAGCATTATAGATAGAAATGGATTTGCATCGCTGACCACCCATATTGCTCAGAGCTTCGACAACTCACACCTCTTTACTCAATCTCTCAGTCTACATATCACTCCAGCTATTATAATCAGTATGCATTACTCCATTTATCTTATTAGCACTGAGGCAGTGATCAGTCTGATCACTGATGTGAAGAAACTGTTCTACTCTAACCACATCACTCTTGAAAATAAAATGGGCCATCTTCTTTTTTTCCCCAAAGAGTGGCTTATGACAGCTGTGCTAGTTGCTCTGTAGCCTCACTGAAGTCAGAGTGAGAAAAAGGTAAGAGCTATCTGCACAGTTGTGCAGTGCCGGGGGTAATTTTGGGGGGGCGGGGGGGAGGGGGAGAATGACACTTTTTTTTTTTTTTAACCACACAACCAGGATAGTTGTTTTCCTGTTGGAACTAATTATTTTTCCACTGTAGGCAAAAAAATACAAATTGAATCAAATTAGGAAAATAAATTATCCTTCACACTGAGAACACACATGCCATGTTTTAATCCAGAGCAAGTTTCTGCAGCCAATGTATAAATCCATCCTCAAATACAAAAACAAATCAGATATTTAAGTCTTATGCCTGTAAGACTTAAAGAGCAGAAATAGAAAAGTAGAAATTCAATGTATTGTATTCAACAGGGCATACTCTGAGCTAGCCCTAAGGAATCAGATCAATTCTAAAAACTCAGTATTAATAAAAAATAAAACCTCTACTTAAGCCATACCTCCTATGGCTTAAGAGAAGCCATAGGAACATCTTTGCTTCCTTATCACAAGATTTATGAGTTTCTTTTTACATGAAGTAGCTACCGAACTGAACCAAGGCAGAAATACAGATCTGCAGGGTTTGGGGTGTTGGTTTGTTGTTTTGGTTTGGTTGGGGGTGGGGGTGTGTGGGGGTGTTGTTCATTTTAAAGAAAATAAATGGCAATTTACAATTTTTACAACAACAAACAGAAAAAGATGTTTCTGAAAAAGTAGTAGTATTAAATGGCTTGTATTCAGTATTTTACGCTCAATGTGTAATCTCTTTAAAACAGATTAGATCATAACATGCTACTCCCTTCATATCAGTTCTGTACCTTTTTTCTCTTTTTATATACAACCGTACACATGTGTATTTTTCACGTCCCATAGGGAATTTGAAAGAACCACAGCGTGCAGGGAAGCGAGGATGCCCCACCAGCAGCAGGACCCCCCAGCCATGGTCGCACAGCACGGTTGTGGTCTCACTTCAGGCAGACACGAGTCAACTGTTTCCCCATTCCGGTACGTGAATATATTCAGAATTACAACGCACAACCTTATGGGACCAAAAAGATATGGATAAATTTATTGAACCCCAGAACAAGTAAAAGACACTATGGAGGATATGGATATTCCAATTCTGGGTCTGCTCCCTCTGTGAACACGAATCCCATGTAAAGGGGGGCTCACTGCAGTCATCCCAGATCGATCAGCAAAAATTAAACGTAATGCCTGCCTGGGATACACCATACGGCAGTGGGTTAGTCTCACAGCCTAATTACTTGAAGGCACCCATGTCCCTCTTGGCTGCCTCCACGCACATCCCAGCGCTTCGGGGCACCTCCAGCCTCCCACCTTGGCCTCCAGCAGATGCTTAGAAGCAGCATAGGAAATTACACTTAGGGTTTGATGCTTCCAAGCTTTTATAGCTTTTTTATTCCTAATCTAAGTTTCTATAAACATGTCAAAGTAATTGAGGACCAGGGCTATTTAAAGATTTCAAGTTTATGAAATAAGGAGTGCCCAATTAGGCAGCAACACCCAGACAAGTGCCTGGATAAAACTTAACCCCTGTTAGCCCCTTTAAAGAACTGCTTAGGATAAAAAAACCTCATTAATCAGGCTAGATTTTTTTTTTTTTGTGGTGAGGAAAATAAATCTTTAAACTTTCCATTTTTGTTCTGTCAGATGTAATTTTCAGATTGCTATTTTTTCAAGAACGTAGAAAAGAGAAATCACAGTCCATTTGGTGGCCTGTACGCTTGATGGCCAACAGTTGCCACACATACACATGCTACTAATCAACACAGAGAGGATGTTACCCAAAGGCCCTCTCCAAGTATTAAAGAACTCACTCAACTGTATGAGCAGCAGACTACTGCAAAGCCAGCTATTAAAACAAAATACAGTACGTCAGCATATTTCATAAGCAGGTTCTATTGAAATCATACATAAAAAAGAAATAATTGAAGAGAGCATTTGATATTAAAATGGACATACTATTCCTATTCTACCTGTCATTCTGCCCCCATTAATCCCTCCCTCAGCACTAGAAAGTATAAGCACAGTGACCTCTTGCAAATCAGTCCAGGTCTATCTGCGGGATTAGATTCAGTGGATGGCTCAGGGTGTCACAATATTTTCCAAGGGCACTTTATTTGCTGTCTGAAGATACTCTTGAAAATGATTTCTCAGTCATTAATTATGCATTCTATTTCTTATAATCAGTTCTTTTAATTAGTATCCCAGGCAGCTTTGCTGGGGATCCCACACTTTTAGTAATTAGGGGCAGTTTGTTGCCCCTAATTAACTTCAGACATAGCAAGACTCTGTTACTTCAGCTGTTTTTATGTTTGCATTGCATATTCTGTCCTGCTTTACTGGCTCAGAAAGGAGACTGCCCTGTTGTGCTATTTATCTCATTTAGGTTCCATCACTCTTTCTTGACTCCGCATTAGTTGCTCTAATTTTAAATCTCTCTGACTCTCTCTGAAGTCACGTCTACACTGACAAGCAGTGTGACACCAGAAAAGTGCATCTCTACAGTGAAGCAGTTCACATGGAGGACCTGACACCCACCCTAAATGCATTTCAGGAGGCTCTACCCCTCTCCCGTTGTATGGACTGAATGTGCTCCCAGAACCTAACTTCTGGTTTACCCTTGCCCACACACAAGACATATTCTTGCAGTCTAAACCAGAACTCTGCAAGTGGGACAAGGAGGGTGACTCTAAAGCACACTCCTGATCAGAGCTAAAATGGTAATGCAGATAATGATGATGTCACTGATTAAGTGTGTTACCTTTGGGGATGGTCTTAACTTTTTACAAGTGCCTCAATTATCTCAGCACATCATACTTCTGCAGCTACTGGACAGTAGCCATGACCACTGCACATCAGTCCAACACCACCAGGCATGGATTAGTAGAATACAGCAATCAGGTTTATGAATAGATTTTTATAATACGGGAAGAACTCTGCCAGCCTGTGCCGTCTCCTTCCCTTGTGGGCTGCTGTGCATAATTAAGTGCACTTGTAACAGATACAGCTTGTAATACAGCAAAAGGGTCATGTACGGAGGCTTTAGCCAGTTTACTGATTTCATCACGTCTGTGACCTCTTGAAGGCCATTCCAGACTGAGTTCTAACAACTGGAGTTAGCAAATTAATGTGTTAATAATCTTTTAGAGTTTAAATAGCCAGAACACATAAAACAGCTAGCGGTTTAGTGAAAATCTGAATAATTTTGTGGCATTTTAAATAAATAATACTTCTCATGCTTACATCATGTTTTTCATCTACAGACAGCAAGCTGTATTAAAGGAGTAGAAAGACTGTTGTAACCCAGTTGCTCCAATGTAACTTTGAGGAAGAGCCAAGCAAAGACCACTGCTAATACCCAGCCCTGTTCACTGTGTACCGCTGTCCTTCCTTGCCGTTTAGAAAGTAAAGGGGTCTTAAAAATTCCCCACCCCAGCCTGTGGGAGGTGGGGAGAAATGAATCTTCACCTGACTGTAACAGCAGTCCCGTACGGTACTAACCATCCTGCAGACCAGCTGTCCGAGTGAGTGCTGCCCACAAAAAGGCTCACATACTCTGATACTAGTGGGTGGCTGATCTGCAGATCACCTTTAGATTACACAGTTAAGAATGACATTCTTAATTTATTTCCTCTTCAGTAACACATGAGCAAAATATATCTATATATCCACAGGCTGCCAGACCTCATAATTCTCAGATTACCTTTACAGGATGTTTATTTTTTTATATTCCAAGTCATAAAACAGAAGGCTTATACACACAAAACATGGCTAGTCACTTTCTAACATTTATTATCATGGAAGAAGGCCTGGAAGCATTAAATAAGGGTACCTAAAAACTTGGATGACAGAGAAAGACAACTTTAAAAGTTGGCCTTAAAAATCTCGAGTGATGTTTTTAAAGTCATTGAATTTGGGAGCCAAAGCATGCTGAAAAGAACCGAAAACCATACAAATTCTACCAATCTCGTTTATATCACAGAATATTTAAGCTAAAATGCTTCTAATTACTTCATCACCACATACTAGCATGCTCAGAACCTCCACCGTTTTTAGCATCTATGTGGTTAAGAGAACGATACTGCATTTGGTGTTAAAGTCACCACAAGCTGAATCTAAGTGTCTGTTCAGGCAAATACTCCAACTCTGCAAGTTGAAGATTACTAGAAACAAAAAATTTCTAATGGAGTTTGTTAACTTCCATCTCCAAATAATACCGCTATTTGTTGCTCTTCAATCCCCACTGGTAAGAGACTGAAGAACCCTCCGCCTTTTAATGACACTGTAGGAAGGAAGAGAGAGTCAGAGGGGAACCAACTGCTAAGATGATTTAATATCAGATCTATACCAAACAACCACTTCTTTTTTATTTTTATTTCTTTGCTTATGCTCCATCCATAAGGAGATCAAAATTAAAAAAAAAAAACCAAACTCGTCAATATTAATATTTTAACACTAATGCATATTTGATGCATTAAACAGTTGGAACGGCGAAACATTCGTAGAACACTTTTGAATGAGAAACAGCCACCAGCACCTTGCTACAAGGCCTCAGAATACATAATTTAGAAATAAATAAAGGAATGTATGAGCAATAGGCACAAATTGGGGATGCTCCCCAGCAAAAGCCAGCAAGATAAATATTCGGTGTAGACTGCCTGGAGGTGGATTTTTTTTTTTTTTTTAAAAGAAAACTCATTAATTCACTGTAAGAAAAACCTAAACACATAAACCAACTGCAACCTTCTGCAGAAAAAAAAAAATCTGAGACCATGAAAACAGTCTTCCCCAATGCACTATATATCCTAACACTCTGATTTCCATGGACTCCAACTTCTGAGCACGAAGTTTCTCACCAACTCTTTGCCCTTGCTATTTTCTATTACACTGACACGGATATTGAGACTATTCACTTTTTTCCAGCTTAATCCTTATCTCTTTTTCCTAGCTTAATATCTTTCTTGCAAACTCTTATTCCCCAAGATACTCCTCCTTCATTTCTGTTTCATACTGAAAAGTGTAACTCTCATGACCAGTGGATTTCTCTGCTCCAAATCCATTCCTCTTAACTTTGTCATTGTCCTTGCTGAACCGTTCCTTTACTCCAAAATTAATTCAGTTCCACGTACTTTCTCAATACCTTCAACTCAGTCCATGAAACTCTCCATCACTGATTTCCATTTCTCCCCTAATCTTTGTAAATGTACATCATCTCTTTGGAGATCTCATTTATACACTATCTGAGCTTTGTCCTTTCTTCCATGACCTTTTCTGTGGCCCAAACAAGTCTACTCAAAGCACTATCCTAAGGATTTTTTTTGGTGTGTGTCTATACTATCACTCAGAGTACCCCTCCAGCACTTTCATTAAAAAGAAGCTGCTGGCCTCTATTTCCAAAACCCCACAGCCAAGACAATTTAACATAAATGAATAATTAATGCATGAGAGAAAAATGGAAACAGAGCTGGAGAAAAATTGTTGTACAATCACCTTTTCTTCTAATTTTTCTTCACCAGGTCACATAGTTAAAGAAGTACTCACTGTAGCTCTATTCATTCTTCACAGTCCTGTTAATTAATGCTTCTTCCCCTTCCTGACAGGAAAAACACTCAAGAACATTCTTAAACTTATGCATACAAGTAATCACGCTTGAAGACAAGCATATGCTTTATCTCCTCGCTGCAAAATAAATAAGAACCAGGAATAAATTTTTTTGGGCAAGTACCATCAACTTCTAGAGAATTTTAAGCAAAAACTGAAAAGCCTTCAGTGCTTATGGCTGTGAAAATAACCTTCAAAACGCAAACCTAAGCCGATTCAGCCCGGTACCCACATGCAAACACTCTGCCTCTCCTGCTGCTCCGAGTTTCCCCCACACAGCAACAAACTGAAAACTGCCTTTTCACAGCTGCTATTCTGAAACCTGGGGGAATCAGCTGCAAGGCACAAGAGCTGGGCTGCTTTCAATTCGGTGCCAGCACTTCTAGGCAGAAGCAGGCATTGGATAGGCACTAGGCAAGCGGAGCAGATGCTGTTCCTCTCCCTGCCTCCCCCCCGAATGGCAACAGCTAGAAACCAAGGAGAAGTTTGAGTACCAGACCTGTGCACGCCACAGCCATCAGCAGGCAGCAAGAGGAGTAAGTTGGAAAGAAATATAGGAGGCATCTTTGCAGCCACTGCGCCAAAAAACTATAGGAAAAGAGACTTTAAAAGTTTAAAAACCTCAGAGGCTGGCACCCAGTTCAGACAGAGCAATACACTAACTGGGGCTTAGTACAACTAAATATAGGACCAGAGTCAAGGCACAAAGACTAGCACCCTAACACACACCCTTCCATCAGCAGAGGAGAGCCAAGCACCTTCCTAGACGAAAACGCATCATCCCATCTTCCCCCATGGACGCCTCTTGGGCTGATAAATGGGAAGCAAGTTTTGTCCCTGGGCTATCAGCTTTCCAGTTCTAGCAAGCATACGAATAAAAGGGAAGCAGCAGGAGACAGAGATGTGTTAAGCCAGCAAAGCAGGAGACGTCTACATACAAAAAAGAAACAAGGATAACAGGAAAGTAAAAACACAAATACAGAGGTACATTAAAAAAGCAAAACAATATATACCGAAAGCAACTTCAGGATGATAATCACCAGTATTAAAAAGAAATGGTGCAAAGACAGAAAGAGAAAAAACAAGTGTAATAAGCAGCATGCAAATGGAGAAGTGATTGGTTAGTAGCATCCCCAAAAATGAACTGGTGACAACAGGTGTGCTTGGGGAGGAAGGTTGCGGGGCAGAGGCGGGGGCAGGAAACGGTAAATCTGCTTTTATAGAAATACATCATTCAATGAATAGTCAACTAGCAATCAACAAGTATTTTCTGCTCTGGCAGTACTCCACAGTTAAAGACAGTACATGGTAATGAGTATTTTGATATACCGCCCCTCTCCAGATACAGGGAAAGGAGTATGGTTTGGAGGGGAAAAAAGAGTATTTTCACCAGCTTTGTTCTTCCATGATAGCAATGAATATGTTTCTCAGATGATGTCAGAGAAAGTTATAAAGACAAGATAAGCTGATTTGGTATTTCTGCTTCTCTCACCAACTACCAACGGTTCAGATATACAAAATACAATGTGAGAATAACAACTGCCTGCAAAGGGCAAGAAATGCAAGGCAGCCCAGCCAGCCAATTCCCCCGTACTGTTCCTGCAGAGATGGTGATGGTAAACTGATCCTTCAAACTCCCTGCCAGCTCCCCTGTAGAAAATACAAAGTAGACTTCCTCAAGCACTTTAAATGGGGTATTTGCCAACAGAGTTAACACACTCATCAAACCACGTGGGTGACAGAAAGAAACAAACAACCTGAGGTCACTCGTTCAGAAAATTTTTTTTAAATTGTCCCCTCAAATAACAGTAATTAAAAAATAATCAAATTTCAAAGGCAAGTATGGGTAAAAGAGGCAGGGAAAACAAAACAAGCAAGCAAAAGAAGAGACTGATGAATTTTTCAGCATAGTAAACTAGGTTTGCAGACTGTCCCTACATGTCCATGTCATTACACAGCTGTTTACCAAAGCCTCATTTACCCAGCACACTGCCTAGCTTTTGGCCAAGCCACACCGATCAATGCTGAGCTGGCAGGGCAGCAGAAGAATATAGGATTAAAACAAAACTCTGACGGATTGTCATTTCTGAAGCGGCATTGGTAACTAGAAGGCTCTGCTTCTCTCACCACCCTTCAGTATTTCTTCAGCCACCGTTGACTCAATTGCCTATCGCAAGCAATTTTCCTACTGCAGGCAAGAACAGCTTCTTCCCCAAAGAGCAAGTTCTGACTAGGGCAAAAAGATCTATTTGCGAATAATCTTGCCTCAACATGTATAGAGCTGTGTAGGCCACCATCTTAATAGGCTTTGACAGCATTTACCAAAACACTCTATACTCACTTGACTGAAAACAAAATACACACAGCTTAGAGCATCATGACAAGGTGTTATCGAGGTGTTTGTGATGGGGGAAAAACAAAGAGGCAAATAAACTTGATTTAAAATTACTTTCTGAAACACTTCACAAAAAATTTGAAATTTGTAAAGGAACGGAAGACGTCTTCCTAGAAAGCTCTTCAGCAGAATTTTGACCAGATGGTCAAGTTTTATAGCTCAGCTCTTCCTCTGAAATATGTCTAGAGTTTCTGGCAACAATGGCTTTGGATGTACTCTCCTTGCTACCTTACCAGTGGGGAAAGCAGCATCTTATGAAGGAGGCTCAGAAGCCAAGAGACAATTTTTCTTTCCCAGAACATGCTCAGCCAATAAATAAGTAGATACACATCAGCAGCTCAAAAGCAAGGAAAAGTGGTGCTTGGGGCAGGAGAAATGAAGACATTGAGAATTAAACTGTGATCCAGAGAATGAAGTCTATCCCTATAACCAACATTTTCCTGATAAAGTTATTTAGTGGACATGTATCATTACAAACAGCTCCTTTAGACGTAAAGTCCAAGAAACAGAAACGAACAGACTCATGGAGTTCGGATGAAAACAAATTACTGATTATTACCACTCCTACTTTTGAGAATTAACTGGAAGTCAATGTTTTTAATCTACTCATGATTGAGCAGGTGGACAGAAGAGAAGAAACAGAAGGAAAACAGGCCATCATGTATTCAGGAAGTAAACTCATCTAGTTACGATTTCTACTCTGCAGAACTAACTCTACCACACCTTGAAAAATCACGCCATGCTTCAGTTCCACATCTCCAATATTAGCTTATTCTTCCTTCTCCACCACAAACCTACCAATAACCAAATTAAGACAGGATGTAATAGTAGGTCACTTACTAACTCTGAACAGTTAAAAAAGAGTATTTCTACCACATAATCGTACAGATTAAAAAAAGAAATGCAACCAGATTATAAAAGTATGCATTTCAGCAAAGTCGGGACTAAATTACATTGAATTTGGCACCCCGGTCGCAGAAGGCAAAGGCAGGGACTGGGAGCATGAAGAACTGCCCACCATAGGAGAAGCTCAGGTTCAAGACCACTTAAGGAACCTGAGGGTGCACAAGTCCATGGGACCTGATGAGATGCATCCGCAGGTCCTGAGGGAATGACCGGATGAAGTGGCTAAGCCACCATCCATGATATTTGAGAAGTCGTGGCAGTCTGGGGAAGTTCCCACTGACTGGAAAAGGGGAAACATAACCCCCATTTTTAAAAAGGGTAAAAACAAAGACCCAGGGAACTACAGGCCAGTCAGCCTCATCTCTGATTAACATCTTTGTCGGCGACGCAGACAGTGGGATCGCGTGCACTCTCAGCAAGTTTGCCAACGACACCAAGCTGCGTGGTGCAGTTGACATGCTGAAGGGAAGGGATGCCATCCAGAGGGACCTTGACAGGCTTGAGAGGTGGGACTGTGCGAACCTCGTGAAGTTCAATAAGGCCAAGTGCAAGGTCCTGCATATGGGTCAGGGCAATCCCAAGCACAAATACAGGCTGGGCAATGAGTGGACTGAGAGCAGCCCTGGGGAGAAGGACTTGGGGGTACTGGTTGACAAGAAACTCAACATGACCCAGCAATGTGCATTTGCAGCCCAGAAAGCCAACTGTATCCTGGGCTGCATCAAAAGAAGCGTGGCCAGCAGGTCAAGGGAGGTGATTCTCTCCCTCTGCTCCGCTCTGGTGAGACCCCACCTGCAGTACTGTGTTCAGCTCTGGGGCCCCCAACATAAGAAGGACATGGACCTCTTGGAGCGAGTCCAGAGGAGGGCCACGAAGATGATCAGAGGGCTGGAGCACCTCTCCTATGAAGACAGGCTGAGAGAGTTGGGGTTGTTCAGCCTGGAGAAGAGAAGGCTCCGGGGAGATCTTACAGCAGCCTTCCAGTACCTAAAGAGGGGCTACAGGAAAGATGGGGAGAGACTTTTTACAAGGACATGTAGTGATAGGACAAGGGGTAATGGCTTTAAACTGAGAGAGGGTAGATTTAGATTAGATGTAAGGAAGAAGTTCTTCACTGTGAGGGTGGTGAGGCACTGGAACAGGTTGCCCAGAGAGGCTGTGGATGTCCCCGCATCCCTGGAAGTGTCCCAGGCCAGGCTGGATGGGGCTTTGAGCAACCTGGTCTAGTGGAAGGTGTCCCTGCCAATGGCAGGGAGGTTGGAACTAGATGATCTTTAAGGTCCCTTCCAACCCAAACCATTCTAAGATTCTAAAAGCAAGTTAGCAGAGTTGATGGACTATGGTGAATTATGATAGTTCTTTTTTTTTCTTAAAGTTTGATTTCTTTTTTTTTTTTAATCAATCTTATCTATCACAATAGAGCTAAGCTAATTTTACTCAGTGAGAAGAAAGAAGGATGAGAAAGGACAACAAAGGAGTGAAACACTGCCTGCATTTAAAATTCTTTACGTTAATTAGTATAACTCAGTCCATTAAGTATGATGGTTTCAAGATACCATATAGTACATTTTAATCTGATACTGAAGCAAGAACATGAGAAGCCAGCCATATTGTAAACCATTTCCTTACTGATATTACAATGCAATTGAGGATATTTGATATGTGAATTCCATCTCATTCCCTTACTGGATAATATGTTCCACATTAAAAAAGAAGCAAACTGCATTCTGCAATATTTGCTCAGCAATATGCCAAATGAACTGGCAGAAAGAACAAATTACTTCTGCTCTCAAGCAGGGTGGATACTATTCTTAGGTTATCAGAAAGACTGCTGGTGCAAAAGCATACGAAGAGCACGCAAGCAGAGACAGGCAGACTGGGCTGGGAGCTGGAACCACATAGTATCATAGGTTCTGGTTCGAAACCATACCTTGGATCGCTTACGCACTGATGATGGACAGGGCGTGCGGTAGTTAGCTCCAGTTAAGTAACACAGGTAAGGAATCTCAGTCCAGCCCACCATGGACAGCCAGCCATATAACAGAAATCAGATGTGAAGCAAAAGAGCAAGAGATTAGGGGACAGTCTGCATCTGTATCATATCTTGGCGGTGGGAAAATTCACTCAGGAAATAAGACAGACTTTTACCCTATGGAATACGAGTCCAGCTATCACACATCCAAAAGCATCCTACTACAGGACACAGTGTAAGACAGGTGGTTGTACTCTCACTCCTAAGGCTGACATGGGGCCACTGTGCAGCACAGAGAGCAAAAATTAGAGCAGAAGAGAGAGCTCCTTCGTACGGCTCTCAGCAATCCTGAACTATCAAAGCAGGTTTTCTGGACTCTCAAAACTCAGGACTAGTTCTGCTACCCTATATTCAGTAATTCATTGGGTAACATATCAAATTGTCAAGTGAGACGAAGGATGTTTACGTGCATTTCGTTACTATTAGAGAGAGGTGCAACTCCTAGAAAGAATTTTTTTTGTGTGCTACATCTTATTTAAAAACGCTAGTTCCTGACCAGCAAAAGACAAATCATCCTTCTTCTGCAGCTAAATTCCTACGCATGACAAAAATCTCTTTCTACATATAGTAGTTAAACCAAAAGCCAGAGTTCACTTAAAAACAGTAATTAGCAAAAGTAACATTTAGTTTTAGGTATCAAGTCAATTCTGTCAATCAGCCAGTTCATTGCTCATACGTTAAACCCACAACTGTTGCATTTCTGTATTCACTGCACATCAGTAATCTCTCTTCATACATCTTATTAATAAAAATAATTAATACTGTAGTTATTTTTAAAACACAGTTCCTATAGTTAGTGACTGAGATCAGCAAGAACTGCTAAATGTTCAGTATCTTCTGCAGTTGATGGCCAAGAGTTGTACCTTGGAAGCTGATCAGGAAAATTTCATCAAGAGGAGGGCAATGCAGCACAGGAGCAGGCCACACAGTTGGGCTGTGGGATCTCAGCTCTGGAGGCTTCTGAGCCTCCTGCTTGAACCTAGACTGGTATCAACACTACATCAGGTCAGCTTGGGCTTTGTCCAGTGGGAAGTCACACTTAGATGACGTCCAGATGTCCCTTCAAAATATCATTTCTATGATGACTCTGGTTTGGGGTAAGGAGTCCTCAGTGGGGTGGTGAAAATTCTCATTTTGCCAGATTTTCTTTGGCTTCCTGTTTACAAGATGTCTTTACACAGGCTTCGCAGTTTAAGTATCTAACAATAAAAACAAAACGTTCTTCCAGAAATAATCTTCTTATGACCACCACGATAGCTTGTCAGGGAATTCACTAAGCACAAATTACCTACAGCAGGCATAATTCAGACACCCCAAAACATTTAGCACCGGACTTTATAAACCCTTAGAGGTATGGAAATACCAAGGTCATAAAAGGCCAAGTGGAACTGAATTCTTTTTTGTGTCCTGTCACTATCCCTCTGGAAAGTGATGTGGAAGGGGTTTTGGGGGGTTTCTTTTCTGTTTTGGAGTTAGTTTGTTCGTTTTACAGAACTGAAAGTAAAAAAAAGATACACGTATTTTTTTAGACCAAACACTTCCAAGAACTGAGCTTTTAAGCGGTTATCTGGAAACACAGCACCCTGTTTCAGAAGTTTAAGTATTCTACCTATTCAACAGCTCGAAAGTGACAGAGAACAGGCACCGTTACGGCATAAATACCCACCGCACACCTGCCGGTTCTCAGGAGCTCGCCTGTGCTGTACAAGACGCCGAGAATAATTTTGGCCAACCTTCACTAGAAGGCCGTTCCCATCACAAACACGTATGCTAACGGCTCCTCGGTGCAGAGGGGCCGCACTTCGTAATTAAGGAAACCAAACAGTCTTCTCGTTCGCCTCTGCAGGATGCCCGAATTCGCTCGAGTCGGTACAGGCGGCCAGAACGCCACTTGCAGAGGCACCCCCGGGGGCGTACCTCCACCCCTCGGGCAGCGCCGAGGAGCAGACTCGGCCCTTCCACCGCGCCGCGGCCCCGCCGCCCTCCGCGCCCCTCTCTCCCTGGCGCGGCCGCTTCCAGCGCCCTTCTAGAAACTCCAACGGACTTTACGCCTCTCGGCTGAGGGACCTCGAGGCGCAGGGGCCGGGCCGGAGAAGCCGCGCCGAAACCCAGCTTCGCGACGCCCTGCTGGCCCGCCGCTCCGCGCTGCCGGCGGGGGCCGGCGGCGGCTCCCCCCGCCCTGCCCGGGCGCCTGACCAAGCGCCCGCCTCAACCTGTTGCGGGCCGGAGCGCGGCGGCGGCGGCGGCGGCGGGGCGGCGCTCGCCGGCGGGCGGGCACGGGGTGGCGGGGCAGGGCAGGGGGCAGGCGGGGGCTCACCTTCTGCTGCCGGCGGGCCATGTCCGTGGGCTGCTTGGCGTTGAAGGGGTGCGCGATGCACCTGGCGACGAACACGTAGAGCTGCAGCCGGAGCCGCTTCTCCCGCTCCTCTCGCTGCAGGCGCTCCTGCTCCTCCCGGCCCTCGCTCAGCACCGAGGGGCTGGGGCTGGGGCTGGCCGCCCGCGCCGCGCCGGCCTCCCTGCCCCGCGGGTCCCGGGCCGGCGGCGGCAGCGAGCGCGGCGAGCCGCCGCCCGCCGCCACCAGCGCGTCCCGCCGCTCCTCTTCCAGCAGCTCATCGGACTCCTCCTCGCTGGAGGAAGGGTCCAGCATCGCGCTCGGCGGGCGCGCCCCGCGGCCGGGCGCGGAGCGAGGCGGGGAGCGGCGCGCACCTTCCCGGACACGTCGAGTTTACACACACAGACTGTTTCCGACCGGCGGCGGCCGCCGGGCGGGAGCGGAGGGGCGGGGAGGGGAGGCGGGGTTTGGGAAGGGGGTCGAGCCTGGGTTGCCGTGGGAATTGCTCCGAGCGGCTCCCGCCGGAGGCGGGGCCGCGGCCGGGCTGGCACCGCGGCCCGCCCCGGCGGGGAGCCGCGGCCCGCAGGTGGAGGGGGCCGGGGCCGGGGCCGGCCGCCCTGCTCCCCTGCTCCCAGCGACGAGGGCCCCTGCTGGCCGGGAAAGCCCCCGGCCGCCGCTCAGCAGCGCTGCGCCGCTCGGCCCCTGCCGGTCCTGGCGGCGGCTGGCCCGGCTGCGCCCTGCCCCGCGTCCCGGGCAGCGGGGCCGGCGTGCCAAACGCGCCCGCCGCTCAGACTCGCGGTGGGGGGGACGCCGTGCTGGGAGGGGAGACCGGTGGGCTGTGCCCCCCCACCCCCCCGCCCCCGACTTGGCTCGGCCCGGCCCGGCTGGCCGCCGACCCCCGGCTCGCTGGCAGCCTCTGCCGTGTAGTATGGGGGGAAATGAGAGGCGTCTCAAATGGCCCCCGAGAGAAAGAAGCCGCCGACACCGTGCCTTTCTGAGGTGGGGGGTGAGCTGATACTGAAGAGCGCGTTGCTCTTGCAGGGTACTTCTGGTGGGAGCCCGCCGGTAGTTCACAGCTCTCTGAAATTGTTGTTGCAGGCTCTCTGCGCATCCAGGCAGGTTCATATTCACAGTGGTTATCTTCACAGTTACGGCTGTGAGAAACATGAAAGCCTAGCACTGTCACTCTCTAAAATGAAATTAAAAAGGCTGCTTCACCATGTGAGAGCTAAATCTCTGGAGTCTGATTAGGGCCCCGTGGAAAGCTAGCCTTGGGGAGGGAAGGCACGTCAGATTTGTGTGGATCAACAAGTCCTCTTGCTCCCGACACACCCACGCACGATGGTGCCGGTACCAGGGAGGACATGGGAGCAAGGATTGAGGAAGGATCGGGGGTCGGGAGGACAAAGGCTGGAGGGACGGACTGTCTCGCAGGAAGGCAGTGTCCCTCTCTGCTCCTCTAAAGCAATGGCGGCTGAGGCTCTGCCCACACAGCTCTAGGCCCCGGCTCATCAGCAGTGGCAAGTTTTCAAACCCTTAATGGAAACTCGACAAACTCAGTAGGCCTGCCCAGTTCTCACTGTATGAGCTGGGCTGGGGTCAGCGTGATGAAAGGCTCTAGTCCATTACCAATATTTTGAAGTGCCCGGTCCTCCAGTAGAGGACTTAGGGAAGGATCTTTGAAGCCAGCAGTTATCTCCTGAGTGAAGCAGCTTTCAGAAGGCAAAATTACTCCTGCTGTGGGCAGCAGCTATGGGCTGGACGGCAGTATTAAGTGTTAGGAGTCTGATTTCTGGCTCTAGATCTCTACCAGGGGAATGAGGTGGAGTACTGAGGAAGACCCATGCTGACAAACACGCTGGCTTTCCTCAAAGTTTGGGTGCTAAGTGTAGCAGTCGTATAAAAATAGGTGGGTTATTTACATGGTTGGCTCATGTCCTTAACACTAACTGATACTAGTAGGCAAAATTTGTGAAATGCAGACAGGCAGTCAGGGAAAAGTATGAATGTCAACCTATCGAACATCTCTGGTCACATTTCCTTACTGCAGGAATTGCTAAGGCCAGTTCTCATGGGTACTACCATCACCAGTCACAGGTCAGTGCTTGTGTTCCCAGTGTATCACTGCAAGTAGTGCTAGTCCTGCAGCAGATTAAGAGATAGTTCCATAAAAAATATGGAACTGGTTACTGTAAACTACTTTTTCACTAAGAGCTATACAATGTGCACTCAGATTTGTGGGTGCCTTTTTGTAATAACTTGTTCTCATTCTAATGGCAAATAATAAAAATAGAGTAACACTATAAAAAACTAGATCCCAGCTCCCTCAGCCTCTCCATATAGATCACGTGCTCCAAGTCATTAATCACCTCCCTGACTTTTCACTTGCTCCAGTATGTCTATGTCCCTCATACTGCGGCGCCCAGGACTGGACCCAGCACTCCAGATGTGGCCTCACCAGTGCCGAGGAGAGGGGAAGGATCACACCCTGTGATGGTGCCTTTCTTGCCCCTCTCTGGGCTGATCTACGAACTCATGAAGTTTCGCTAGGCCTTAGCATAAGTGTAATGAGTCAGGCAGTTAAGTGTCCCTTGACCGTACCAGGAACTCTCACATGGCTAAGACAGGGAGTCATGCGGACAGTCTCAAGGACTCCCATGGCCTGGCAAAAACAACAAAAAAATGAAAGTAGAGATAACTAGTTCTCTCATAACAACATTGAGACATCCCAGTCCTCCACTGATAGCCTTGGAGCATTCCATATCTGAATCTTAAGTCATTCTCTGACAGCCCTGGAGTCATCCTTATCTGAATTGTAACTCACATGAAATGGTACCAGTACAGCTGGAATCCCATTAATTTGCTAATGACTAAAGCCAATCATCTCCCGAACCTACAAGCAGCAGTACTAAGGGAGACCCTTTGAGCTCTCCTGGACCACAGCGGGCTGCGACCAGCATCTCCCTCTGAGTGGGATGCCTCTCAGAGCTCGCAAACTTTCCTCTTTGTGAAGATCGGAGGTCTGTTACCAAAAGCCAACGAGACTTCAGCTGATACTCTCCGCTCCTCGAGACGCGACCCTTTGCCCGTTGAGAAAGATGTCGAAGCATTCAACATGAATATTTTCACTGAACTCGAGGGGAATTTTTAACAGGTATACCTCTTCTACTTGCTTATGTATATCTCTTAGTGCCTCTATGCATGTGTGTGTGTACTAACCTGAATATTCTATAGCAAGTGTACTACAAGTTATTGCTTTTCAAATCTATACTTAAATTACTGCCGTGAACTTTATTCAACTGTGAATGAATCTCAGGCTGTTATTATACTCACAATCCCTTTAGATATAAACCATTGACCAAGTCTGGGACTAGGAGTCAATCCAGCCGCACCTAGACTCCAACAGGAGTTTAGAAGGCAAGGGGGTCTTCTTTGAACCTCGTGACTCAACAGGTCTCCCTTACCCTTTTTACATTCCTGATCTCTGTACAAATCACGAGAAATCAATTCTAACTCAATTTTTCTTTGAATATTTCTCTTTTTTAGCTTATTGCACTTTCAGTCTCTGTATACCTAATTTTAGTCACATTCTAACTTAATTTTCCTGTGTGAATTTCACCCATGTTTTAAGTAATAGAGTGAACCTTGCCATTGAATTCTGTGAAGTCATGCTTTTCTATAAATTCCTATTGAACAATTTTTCTTTTGCTAATACCATTGGAAGTGATTCTTTAAGCGATCTAAACCACTCCTTTTCACAACACACCCTTGACCTGCTGGCAACACTCATCCCAGTGCAGCCCAAGAGGCTGTCGGCTTTCATTGCTGCAAGAATGCATTGCTGGCTCGTGTTCTGGTTGGTGTCGACCAGGTCCTAAATCTCTCTGCAAAGCTCCTTTCCTGTCAGTCAGTCCCCAGCCTCTCCTGGTGCATAGGGGTTTTCATCCTCAGGTGCAGGACTTTGCAATTCCCTTTTTTTGGACTTCTTGAGATTCCTGTTTGCCATTTTCTCCAGCCTGTCAAGGTGCCTCTGAACAATCACACAACCGTGTGGTGTATCAGCCATTCCCCCCAAATTCATGGTGTCTGCGAACTGTCAGAGGGTGTGCTCTGTCCCATCGTCCACGTCATTAACGGAGATGTTAAATGGTATTGGTGCCAGTATCAATCCTTGGGTACACCACTAGTGACTGGCCTCCAGGTGATCTCTGTGCCACTGATCACAACCCTCTGGGCCAGACAGTTCAGTTTCCACTACACTTCACTGCCCACTTATCTAGCCTGCACTTCATCAATTTGTCTATGGGAGACTCTGTTGAAAGCCTGGCTGAAGTCAAGATAAGTGATATCCACTGCTCTCCCCTCATCCACCAAGCCTGTCATTTGGTCATAGAAGCCTATCAGGTTGGTCAGGCATGATTTCTCCTCCATAGATCCATGCTGGCTACTCACAGTGACTTTCTCGCTTGGAATGTGTTTGGAAATAGTTTCCAGGATTATTTGCTCCATCACCTTCCCTGAGGCTAACTGGCCCATCGTTCTTTTTTCTTACCTTTACTGAAGACAGGAGTGCTATTTGCTTTCTTCCACCACTTAAAACATCCATTCAAAATGTCTTCCCTAGAGCTGCATGCAGAGGACCTCTAGCAAGGCAGCAAAAGTCTTGCACTTTGCTTTCAGGCCTCATCTTTTCCCACTGTATGTCCTTATTTGGGGAAAAAGATAAAAACAAGAACAATTTAGATCTTGTTTTCTATCAGACCAGACTGAAAATAGAATGTTCTCAACTTGGAATTGACTGCATTGATAAAATGAATTGACAATATCTATCAGCATATCTAACAGCTTAGGATGAACACTCTTATCTTTTGCAGCTACTTTTAACAAAACACTTTATTTGGCATTGTGTGTTTCCATTCTGTAAAGCTACTCT